>NC_143023.1:46001366-46178866 GCF_057628025.1 Oncorhynchus mykiss | reverse complement strand
TTTTATTAATCACAATTTCCTTTAAGCAATTATGGTCTTTAATGCATTTCTCCCCATTCCACTTGCCTCTTCTATTTTTCCATAATTTAACCCTTAACGAAATGTGAAACTCCCAGCCCAACTGCAGTGTTTTTGGTTTCACTTTTGCTGAGTTTAGTAACAGTGTCTCAACCTAAACGTCAAAAACCAACATTTGCCTTGACCTCACCCATAGACGTTTGGAAAAACGTGGACAAAACATTCAATTTCTAAGTCAAACTGTGATACTATGTTTTACACACACACACACACACACACACACACACACACACACACACACACACACACACACACACACACACACACACACACACACGAGAGACGGCGATAGATGGATGGATAAGACATGAGGAGGGTGAGTAGGAGGACAGAGTCTTTTACTTTCTTCCTTTTTTGTTCTCTCAATCTTTATAGACATCTCTATTGTCTATAAGAGATCTATGTGGTGGGCACTTTGGGACAGGATGACTTATTATTGGCTAAATGGCTCATGGATAAAACAAGAGATGAGCGAAGATTGTCTATTATATATTGACAAGATATTCAAGTGACCGCTCTAACAATGGAAAAACAGGGGGAGACGAGATCAGGTGGGGCCATTAAGAAGGCAGATATGCGTTAGAACAACAGGCCATAGAGATAGATAGAGGTCTCATCTGTGCCATTTTAGCATATGTGACAGCATGGGCAGTGCCATCTCCATTTTTAATCAGGTGATTATTTTCTTCTTCTTTGGCGGATTGCTCCCAACTCATTGGAACTCCCACCCAGTTGACAGCTTTAAAATGGTGGAAGCCCTCAATGGCAATGTCCATGCTAAAATGGGTTATATCCATGATGAGTCCTCTATCTATTTCTATGACAACTACTGTATGTTGCCGAAATGTCACGTGCGTCCACTTACTATATCCGTGTATTCGTAACAACCTAACCATTACTAAACTTCTATTCAATCAAATAAGCCTCATGTAGCAAATGAGCAATTACATTTGTTGTTGACCAAATTTGACACTCTCTCATTGACCTCCATACAAATTCCTCACTTCGTGGGCTTGTTTTCATTGACAGATTTTGGGCATAGTAAAACCTCTCTGGATGAGGGAGGAGGAGATCCTAGCACCAGGATTAAATTGACCTGTCCTCTAAGTTCACTGTCTAACCAGATAGCTGTGGTCTAGTCAATGGCAGGTATGGGCAGCAAAAATGGTTACAAGAGGTATGGATTTTGAGTGACAAGGGTTTAAAAAAGATAGAGGTAGCTAGAGAGTGTGACCCCTCTACATCTCAATGTAGTGGCAGTGCAATTCATTGAGGTGCATTGTGGTTGCTTTGACATTACCATGGTGAGGAGCCGTGGAGCAGTGGCAATTAGGGCTCAAGATCAGATTACCCTACCCCTGATCCTTTATAACAATTAAGGGACCATAAAAAAACATCTGACCTTAGATCAGTAGTTATGGAGCAAACTCTACCCATACTTGGTGGAGTGAGGGCCATGCAATATATGGAGGCTGTAGCAGAGAGGGGGTGAAAGGGAAGGAAAGGGCGTGAGAGTGGGGGAGGAGTGCTAGCTTAGCTTTAGTAGTGAGGGGTTGTAGGAGAGAGGGTGATGGGGGTATTGGTGGGGGGGAAGGGGGCGTGTTCAACTCACCAGAAAGCTGCTGAACTCCCGGCTGGTCATGTGTGCTTAGCAACTGGCCCTGAATTGTCTCTACCACCCGCTTGAAGCGCCGGCTGGGTCCTATACACACACACACAAACAGGCAAATACGCACACACACACACACACATGATTGCAATAGACAAGGGGAGAACAAGGTTAGTCATTCTGTACTCACATACACAAAGGTACTGTACACAGGAACATGAAAACGGCAGAACAGGGGAGGAGAAAAATTGAGAAAGGCAGAGAGGGGAGGAAAAAGGGTAAAGAAATTAAGAGGAAAAGTAAGGAATAAAAGGAATAAAAAGGAAAAACAAAGGAGGGGTCAAGAGAGGAGAGGTCAGGAGAGGACGGGAAAGGAGAAGGGTGGAGAGAAAATAAGATAACAAGGGGGTTAGTGTGGGGAGGAGGGAAGAGTGTTAGGATAGATCATGGAGATGAAAAAGAGAGTGTGGCTGCGTGCGGTCTCCTGTAACCACTAACATCAGAGAAGCAGCGGGATCCAAATGGCCTATGATTAGTACAAGGGAAAGTGTCCCCTCCCTCCAATCTGGTCCCATGGAGCACACACACACTGTGAAAGACACAAACACATACACGCACACGTAAACATGCACACACAAACACCTAGCAGCAGTGTGCCTGCATGTGTGTGCGTGTTTGTGTGCATGTGTGTGTGCATGCATGAATGCGTGTACGTGTACCTGAGAGCAGGGTAAAGGTGACAGAGTAGATGCCGTTCTCCTTGGGGGCGGTGGTGCTCTCTGTGTAGGTGATGTCCACCTGGAACTTGACTGGCTTCTGGAAGACCGTGGGGCCGGCTGTGGACTTGTACTCTGCCCGGAAACTCGTCTGGCTGATCACACTGTGGCTGAGACTAGGGATCTGGAAGAGCGATAAATCTTTTTTGTTGTTGTTGTTTTATTTTGTAGTTATGAAGAGGACATTCTGAATCAAGAGATACAAAATATAAGATCGAATCAAGAAGAGAGAGAGGAAAGAGAGACTGAAGAAAAGGAGGGAGGGTGAGAGAGGGAGAAAAATGGGGGAGAGAGAAAGAGGTGGAACCTGCATTACTTGCTGTTTGGGGTTTTAGGCTAGGTTTCTGTACAGCACTTTGAGATATCAGCTGATGTACGAAGGGCTATATAAATACATTTGATTTGATTTGATTTGATTTGGAGTGGCTGATTGTGTGGTTCCTGAGGAAAGAAGTAGGGATAGAGGATCATAGAGAGGGAATAGAGAGCGAGGAGCATACAGAGAGAGGGAGAAAAAGTGTCACAGAGAAAGACTCACTCGCTCAAGTGAGTAAAGAGATAACAAATTGAGAGTGACTTTCAGCTTTTTGCCACATACCTCTTATATAAATAACAGGTTGAATAAAACGTCATTAAAATTACCCTGATGCAACCAAGCACAGATTCAACTCTAACCAGATTACAACGTCAGTACATCTGAGATTGACACGCGGCACAGAGACTTTAGGGCCCATAGGGCTCTTGTCAAAAGTAGTATACCATAAGGAATAGGATGCCATTTGGAACGCATATTTCAGGCTAATGCAGTGTCAACCCTGCCAACACCCAAATTGTCATGTTTCACCAAACTGCTGCCAAGAGTTTGATTAATCCTAGAGTGCTGAGGAGTATAGTTCCATCTATTCAAGTGTCCATCTACTCTCTGGGACACCAAGCATAAACTAGGGGACAAAATAGCTACCTCATAGGAATAGAAGATTGGTTTTCCATTGACCTACAGTATTGGGGCTATACTGCAACATACCTGCAACATATGCATATACACTGAGAGTACAATACATTAGGAATACCTTCCTAATATTGAGTTGCACCCCTTTTTTGAACATCCTCAATTTGTTGGGGTATGGACTCTACAAGGTGTCGAAAGCATTCCACAGGGATGGTGGCCCATGTTGACTCCAATGCTTCTTACAGTTGTGTCACGTTGGCAGGGTGTCCATTGAGTGGTGAACCATTATTGATACACACTGGAAACTGTTGTGCGTGAAAAACCCAGCAGAGTTGCAGTTCTTGACACACTCAAACCGGTGTGCCTGGCCCCTACCCCGTTCAGAGGCACTTAAATCTTTTGTCCTGTACATTCACCCTCTGAATGGCACAATCCATGTCTCCGTTGTCTCAAGGTTTAAAAACCCCTTAGACCCGTTTCCTCTCCTTTATCTACACTGATTGAAGCGGATTTAACAAGTGACATCAATAAGGGACCATAGACTGACCAGGTGAATCCAAGTGAAAGCTATCTCATGGAAAGAGCATATCCATAATGATATGGGGAATACATTCTGTAGAAAGGAGGAGAAGTTAAGAGGAGAGGAGGAGAGAATGATAGGAGAGGGAGAGCAGAGTGGAGGGGAGTGAGAGTGAGGAAAAGAAGAGATGTAAGGGAGGCCGGAGAGAAGGAAGGAGGCGGGAAAGCAAAGTAGGAGTGAGAAAATGTAGTGAATGAATGACTGAATGAGAAGTGGCAGAGAGCAGAAAATAAGATCAGTAAAGGAGAAGGAAATATACATGGAGAGGTAGAGTAAGAGGGCACAAGGAGAAGAAGGTTTGAGGGAGGAGAGAGGGAGGAGTAACTAGAGAGAGGAACTAAAGAGGGAGGAGAGCAAAAAGACAGTGAGAGAAAGGGGTAGAGAGGTTTTACCTACCGAAAGAAAGGCATGGACGATGTCAGCCTTGATGGAGCTCAGAGGCTTGTCTTTGATCAAGATGAAGATCTGCTCCTCTTTATCCAGGTTGATGAAGTTACCAAACCAGGATTTTTTGGCAAGTCTGCAAGGAGGGGAGAAAACGGCAGATTGACACAGTTGATCAAAGTACATGTTTTATTGAAACAAATCACTATGGGCTGAAGATTCATAACCTCACATTTGGACTGTTTGCATGTTTGACATACATTTAACCCTTTACACTTGTACCTCTATATCAGTTGAAAATGGCAGATTTTGGCACTGAATTGGAACGCTGGGATGGAAAAGTAACATGCTATACATGACGTCAGAGCTCAAGCTCTGCGCTTCACAACGCTGTATGAGTTTTGACTGACAGCCGTTCTGAACTTGAGCACCTCACGCAAAAATAAGTTGCCCCATCCCTCCCACTAATTGGGCAACTTTTGTTTTGTTGTCTGATTGAGTGAAATGCTGTAAATTAAGAGGAATTGATGTATTTTGAAAGATGAGACGTTAAAGAGAATAACAATAAACACTGCTTTGATGTCACACAAGCAAGCCAAATTATAAAGAGTTCAAATGTGCACTTCAAAATTTCCATATCATAAAACTCATGTCAATGTTTATGATCACTATGTTTAATGTACAGTTACAATATTACACGGTGTCATACCCTGGGATGTTCTGAACAGAATGAGCCTATGTTTGTCTATTGTTAAGAGAATTTGCCGCAGAACACGCACCTAAATGCACTCATGTGTCCATTCTGTAAAATGTAATTAATGGCCAGGCGTTTATTTGCTTCAGTTGCCACGAGGATGGTAAAGGCCTAGTAACAGGCGCTGCCTAGCAACCTCCATTATGAAGTATCAAATCTCATGATTGAGCATTGCTTACTCAACACAGAGAGAGAGAGAGCCCCACCAAAGAGCCCCAGGCCCCCTCAACGCCCCACCAGACCCAGCACACCCCACATGCCCCGCACACCACCAGAGCATCACCACTTCCATCGGATTAGCCAGACTAGACCGGGTCCAGCCTGTTACCCTGTCCCAGACCACCACCTCTACCAGACCAGAGAGGAAGCCCCCGGGCCCAGACTTGGCCCTGCTCCATTCCAAAAGGGCCAACAGCAGGACCAGCGCAGCTAAGCAGAGGCCATCAGAGTACAGGGGAACACTGTAGAATTGAGTGAGATTAAACAGCTTCTCCATCACATCTGCACTAAACTGCACTACACACACACACACACACACACACACACACACACACACACACACACACACACACACACACACACACACACACACACCTATTGTACTAAAAGTTTACTTGTTCAATAAATGGGAATGTAGACACTATCGTTCAAAAGTTTGGGGCCACTTAGAAATGTCCTTGTTTTTTAAAGAATTTTTTTTTGTCCATTAAAAGAACATCAAATTGATCAGAAATAGTGTAGACATTGTTAATGTTGTAAATGACTATTGTAGCTGTCAACGCCAGATTTTTATGGAATATCTACATAGGCGTACAGAGGCCCATTATCAGCAACCATCACTCCTGTGTTCCAATGACACGTGGTGTTAACTAATCCAAGTTTATCATTTTAAAAGGCCAATTGATCATTAGAAAACCCTTTTGCAATTATGTTAGCACAGCTGAAAACTGTTGTTCTGATTAAAGAAGCAATACAACTGGCCTTCTTTAGACTAGTTGAGTATCTGGAGCATCAGCATTTGTGGGTTCGATTACACGCTCAAAATGGCCAGAAACAAAGAACTTTCTTCTGAAACTCGTCAGTCTATTCTTGTCTTGTTCTGAGAAATGAAGGATATTCCATTTGAGAAATTGCAAAGAAACAGAAGATCTCGTACAACTCCCTTCATTGATCAGCTCAAACTGGCTCTAACCAGAATAGAAAGAGGAGTGGGAGGCCCCGGTGCACAACTGAGCAAGAGGACAAGTACATTAGAGTGTCTAGTTTGAGAAACAGACGCCTCACAAGTCCTCAACTGGCATCTTAATTAAATAGTACCCGCAAAACATCCGTCTCAACGTAAACAGCGAAGAGGCAACTCCGGGATGATCCCCTTCAACATTAACAATGTCTACACTGTATTTCTGATCAATTTGATGTTATTTTAATGGTCAATTGTTTTTATTTTCTATCAAAAACAAGGACATTTTCTAAGTGACCCCACTTTTGAAAGCTAGTGTATATATAAACGAACTGGCGAGGGCACTAGAAGAGTTTACGGCACACGGCCTAACCCTACTAGAATCTGAGGTCAAATGTCTACTGTTTGCTGATGATCTGGTGCTTCTGTCACCAACCGAGGAGAGCCTACAAACAGCACCAAGATCTTCTGCACAGACACTGTCAGACCTGGCCCTGACAGTAAATCTCAGTAAGACAAAAATAATAGTGCTCCAGAAAAAGTATGTTTGCCAGGACCACAAATACAAATTCCATCTATCTAGACACCATTGCCCTAGAGCACACAAAAAACGATACATACCTCGGCCTAAACATCAGCGCCACAGGTAACTGTCCACAAAGCTGTGAACGAGCTGAGAGAAGGCAAGAAGGGCCATATACGCTATCAAAAGGAACATAAAATTTGACATACCAATTAGGATCTGGCTAGAAATAATTGAAGCAGTTATAGAACCATATTTCCTTGGTTGTGAGGTCTGGGGTCCGCTCACCAAGCAAGAATTTACAAAATGGCACAAACACCAAATTGAGACTCTGCATTAAGAATTCTGCAAAATATCCTCTGTATACAACGTAAAACACCAAATAATGCATGCAGAGCAGTTAGGTTGATACCTGCTAATTATCAAAATCCAGAAAAGAGCTGTTAAATTCTACAACCACCTAAAAGGAAGCAATTCCCAAACCTTCAATAACAAAGCCATCACCTACAGAGAGATGAACCTGGAGAAGAGTCCCCTAAGCAAGTTGGTCCTGGGGCTCTGTTCACAAACACAAACAGACCCCAAAGAGCCCCAGGACAGCAACACAATTAGACCCAACCAAATCATGAGAAAACAAAAAGACAATTACTTGACACATTGGAAAGAATTAACAAAAAACAGAGCAAACTAGAATGCTATTTGGCACTAAACAGAGAGTACACAGTGGCAGAATACCTGACCACTGTGACTGACTCTAACTTAAGGAAGTTTTGACTATGTACAGACTCAGTGAGCATAGCCTTGCCATTGAGAAAGGCCGCCGTAGGAAGACTTGGCTCTCAAGACAAGATTGGCTGTGCACACTGCCCACAAAATGAGGTGGAAACTGAGGTGCACTTCCTAACTTCCTGCCAAATGTATTACCATATTAGAGACACATATGTCCCTCAGATTACACAGATCCACAAAGAATTCAAAAATAAACCCAATTTTGATAAACTCCCATATCTACTGGGTGAAATGCCAGTGTGCCATAAGAGCAGCAATATTTGTGACCTGTTGCCACAAGAAAAGGGCAACCAGTGAAGAACAAACACCATTGTAAATACAACCCATATTTATGTTTATTTATTCTCCCTTTTGTACATAGTTTTTTGGCTGTCAGAAGTATTAAAATCAAATTAAATTAGCCTTTAAGTCCTTTATTATGCAAATGTATAAAGTGTGTGTGGGCGACGGAGAGATATTAGGGCTTTCAGGAGGAATGGAAAATTGCATGTCAATTCATGAATAGGTAAATCGGAAACCTCTTCCCAACTATTTTGCAATCTATATGGCACAGCTGTCATTTTTTTTGTCCTTAAATGAAACTGGTATATATTTTTATTTATCACAATTTTCTTTAACCAATTTTGGTCTTTAATGCAGGGCTGACAGACAAGCTCCTTTACTCCCCCCCCCCCCCCCCCGTTTTTAAAGGGCGAGAAACCAAAAGCCCACTGTGCCTATTTTTCAAAAATTGTCAGTCCATGAGTCACGTGTTTTTCCCTCATTGTATTTACCCAAGTTCTCTCTTAACTCCAGGACCCCCAACAGTTTTTTTTGTTGTTGCATGATGCAAGGACTCTAGTGCCAGAGAAGAGAAACTCTCAGAATGAAAATTGCCACAATTTAGACTACCGATAGATGAGCGTTCTAACTCCCCCTTGTGATAGTGTGGTGCAATGACAGAATGCCACCATCTACCACTGACAGTCGCAGCATAAACTCATACCCTTTAAAGGAAGAACCACTGTGTAAAGACATAATGACATTTGAAACATCTTTATTTTTGTATTTTTTTTGTTTTCTGTTAATTTTTGTTGTTATTTTCACTTTTGTTCATTATCTACTTCACCTGCTTCGGTAATGCATATGTTTCCCATGCCAATAAAGCCCTTAAATTGAATTGAAATTGAATTGAGAGAACATGTCCTACAACAGAGCCTGGACTTGCTAGGACAGTACAGTCAAACCTGGGCCCTGGCAGTAAACCCCCAAAAGACACAAGTAACGATTTCCAGAGATCTCAGGGACTGAGAGGGAAAGCACACAGGGCATTCTATGCCATTAAAATAATTATTATTGAAATACCTATAAAACTGTGTCTAAAACGAATTGAATGTGTCATTGCACCAATTGCACTTTATGGCAGCGAGGTGTGGGGTCCACTTGCAAAACAAGATTTTAGTCAAGGGGACAAACACCCCTTTCAAACCCTGCATGCAGGGTTCTGTAAGATAATCCTACATGTCCAGAAGTAAATGACAAACAATGCATGCAGGCAGAATTCAATTTTGAAAACATCTAAAATACAGTGACCCATTCTCAAATCATTACCAAGCCATGCAATGCCAAGACCTGAGCAAAGAAAAGAGTCCCCTCATCCAGCTGGTCCTGGGGTTGAGTTCACAAACCTGTTTTACTAACACACTGAAGTCTCAGGACCAGAACATCCAATCAATCAGAATAAACTAAATTGCAACACAAGAAACACAAGCACAAAGCAAAATGCAGCACTATCTGGCCCTAAATTGACAGTACATCATGGCAAACTATTTGACCATGGTTACTGATCAAAACCTTAGAAAAACTTTGACAAAGTACACGCTCAATGAGCACAGCCAATCCATTGAGAATGGCAGTCTCCCTGTAGAGGTAAGGCTGTGCAACCACTTAAACACAGCAGAACCGGAGACAGAGCCACATTTCCTGTCAACATGTAAAGAATATAAAACAATTAGACAGTGTCATTTCCCTAAATTTTAAACCGTTATTGAAGGTTTCAAAGACCTCTCTGATGAGAATAAGCTACCCATCCTGTTGGGGGAAAACGCAGAGAGCTGTGGGTTGGCAGCGCACTACATTGCTGCCTGCAATAAGACGAGGCACAGTGTCTGACAGACCAACCAACCTGCACATGTCCTCTATGCCAAATTGAATTGAGAGAGAGAGTGACTAAAGGACATCGCCCTTAACCGCAGCCCCAACACCTCACACAGGAGCAACAGATCAATGGACACCCCGCCCAGACCAGCGAGACACTCTACCAGACCTGCGGAACCACCCCACCGGACCTACACTAGAGGATCCACGCCGGGAGGACCTACATCCAGACCACAGCACCACCAGCCACATCCCCACCCCCACCCCCAACCAATCAATACCCCCGCAAACCAACCATTCCCACACCCCATATTGGCCCCCTCAAATAAGACCTATGCACCTTCTGCTAACCCCAAGACCCCACTCCCGCAAGGAGGGCCTCAACATGAAAGTCACTCATACGACCAGCCGTGAGCAGGCAAACAGGCCCAACCCCGACTCTTACACTAGATCAAGCTAATGGCATGTACCAGATGCTCAGCAGGGTATGTATATAGTCAATTGTAGACTTTGAGGGGACTCCTAAGGTAGGTACACCTATAGCTAATCTCTTAGCAGTAGTACTACAGACTACTTTATCACTGACCTCAACCCAGTCTCTCAGAGCGTTCACAGTTAGCCCACTGACACCCCTATAAGATCACAGAAAAATCACAGTCTACTTGAACAGACCAATACTCAATCATGAGGCATCAAAGCCAAAGGAACTGAATAATATTAAGAAATGATAAAGATGGAAGGAATGTAGTGTGGAAACTTACCAAAAAACAATTAGGCAACAACAAATTCAATCCCTTTTAGACAACTACCTGGACAAAACATTTCACTTTAAAAGTGAAGGTGTAAACTTGGCCGTAGAAACCCTATTGAGTTGCGCCTCCTTCACCACACCGTCTGTGTGGGTGGACCATTTCAGATTATCAGTGATGTGTACACAGAGGAACTTGAAGCTCTTCACCTTCTCCACTGCGGTCCCGTCGATGTGGATAGGGGCGTGCTCCCTCTGGTGTCTCCTGAAGTCCATGATCAGCTCCTTTGTTTTGTTGATGTTCAGGGAGAGATTATTTTCCTGACACCACTCTGCCAGGGTGCCCACCTCCTCCCTGTAGGCAATCTTGTCATTGTTGTTGTGTCGTCTGCAAACTTGATGATTGAGTTGGAGGCGTGCGTGTCCACGCAGGCATGTGTGAACAGGGAATACAGGAGCGGGCTAATCACATGGGGCTTGTGTTGAGGATCAGCGTTGTGGAGGTGCTGTTTCCTACCTTCACCACCTGGGGGTGGATTCCAGTACTCAGTTGCACAGGGCGGGGTTCAATCCCAGGACCCTGAGCTTAGTGATGAGGCTGGAGGGTACTATGGTGTTGAAGGCTGAGCTATAGTCAACGAACAGCATTCTTACACACTGTAGGTATTCCTCTTGTCCAGATGGGATAGGACGCCAGGCAGTGCGATGGTGATTGTTTCGTCTGTGGATCTATTGGGGCAATATGCAAATTTAAGTGGGTCTAGGGTGTCAAGTAAGGTGGAGGTGATATCATCCTTAACTAGATCCTCAAATCACTTCATGATGACGGAAGTGAATGTTACAGAGGGATGGTAATTTTGTTCAGTTACCTTTGCTTTCTTTGGTACAGAAACAATGGTGGACATCTTCAAGCAAATGCAGACTGGGATAGGGAGAGATTCAATATGTCTGTAAACTCTCCAGACAGCTGGTCTGCCCATGTTCCGAGGACACGTCTAGGGAGGCTGTCTAGGCCGGCAGCCTTGTGAGGGTTAAATATTTTACTCACATCGATGTTTAGTTTGTCTGGGAGCCACGTGGCTGGTTTTCCCTGTGTTATCTGTTATCGTCTGTAGACACTGCCACATACGTCTCGTGTCTGAGCCATTGAATTGAGACTCCACTTTGTCTCTGTACTGACGTTGTACCTGTTTGATTGCCTTATGGAGGTAATAACCACATGTTGGTATTCAACCATATTCCCAGTCACCTTGACGTGACTAAATGCGATGGCCCGCGCTTTCCGTTTTGTGCGAATGCTGCCATCTATCCACGGTTTTTGGTTTGGGTAGGTTTTAATAGTCACAGTGGGAACAACATCCCCTTCCTGATGAACTCAGTCACTGTGTCCGTTTATGCGTCAATGTTATTCTCAGAGGCAACCTGGAACATATCCCTGTCTGCGTGATCTGATAGAGTCGTGATCTGATTTGCCAAAGGGAGGGTGGGGAGGGCCTTGTAGCCATCCCGGAAGAGAGAGTAACACATTTGGAGAATTTTTGAAGCGTGAATAGTACAGGCAATGTGCTGCTAGAACTTCGGAAGCGTTTTCCTCAAATTTGCCTTGTTAAAATTCCATGCTAGAATAAATGTGCCCTCAGGATATGTGGTTTCCAGTTTGCACAAAGTCCAGTGTAGTTCCTCGAGAGCCGTCGTGGTATCAGGTTGAGGGAGAATATACACGGCTGTAACTATAACCTCTTGGGAGGTAATACAGACGGCATTTGATGTGAGGTATTCTAGGTCAGATGAACAAAAGGACTTGAGTTCCTGTACATGATCAAAGTCACACCATGAGTAGTTAATCATGAACCATACACCACCGCCTTTCTTCTTCCCAGAGAGGTCTTTATTTCTGTCTCCACGATGTACTGAGAACCCAGCTGGCTATATTGACAGGGACAGTATATCTGGAGAGACCCATGATTCCATGAAAGAGAGTATGCTACAGTCCCCGATGTCTCTCTGGAAAGAGATCCTCGCCCTGAGCTTGTCTATTTTATTGTCCAGGCACTGAACATTAGTGAGTAATATACTTGGAAGCGGTGGATGGTGTGCGGGCCTTATGAGTCGGACTAGAAGTTCACTCCGAATACCTCTTCTCCGCCGGTGGCATCTGGGTTCAATTGCCCTGGGGGGTATAAACAAAGGATCCAATTCGGGAAAGTCGTACTTCTGGTAGTAATGCTGGTGAGTTACCAACGGTCTGATATCCAAAAGCTTTCTCTTGCATTTCAAGATGATGGGGGGGGGGGGAAAACGCATGTTTTTTATTTGTATCATCTTTTACCAGATCTAATGTGTTATATTCTCATACATTAATTTCACATTTCCACAAACTTAAAAGTGTTTCCTTTCAAATGGTATCAAGAATATGCATATCCTTGCCTCAGGTCCTGAGCTACAGGCAGTTAGATTTGGGTATGTCATTTTAGGCGATAATTGAAAAAAAGGGTCTGATCCTTAAGGGGAACACTTTGACTATGTACAGATTCAGTGAGCATAGCCTTGCTATTGAGAGAGGCCGCTGTAGGCAGTCCTGGCTCTTAAGAGAGACAGGCAATGTGCATACTGCCAAGAAACTGAGTTGGAAACCTCCTGCCAAATGTATGACCATATTAGAAACTCCCGTATCTGTTGGATGAAATAGTGTGCCATCTCAATAAAGCCCCCCCCCCCCCCCCCCAAACACACACACACACAGAGACAGAGAGAGAGACATTGTTACAACACTCTATATATACTGTATATATATATATATATATATATATATATATATATATATATATATATATATATATATATATATATATATATATATAATATGACATTTGTAATGTCTTTATTGTTTTGAAACTTCTGTATGTGTAATGTTTACTGTTAATTTTTATTGTTTATTTCACTTTTGTATATTATCTACCTCACTTGCTTTGGCAATGCTAACACATGTTTCCCATGCCAATAAAGCCCCTGGGAGGGAGAGAGAGGGAGAGAGAGAGAGAGAGAGACCAAATAGAAATGGGTACTGAGTGAGGGACAGGGAGAAATAGGCTATAGAGTCCGGTCGTCACAGACAAACCTGGCTGCCCAGAGAGGACAGGCTAATTCAAAAGCACAAATGTGCAGTTTTGGCAGCCACAACCTGAGGGACAGCCAGTGAAAAGTGCAAAGTAATGTCATGTGTCTTCTCAGTCATGTTTACACTGGTCTACTACTATTGCTTTAATGTATTGTTGTTCTCATTAATATTGTTGTTGTAGTTAATGGTAATCCCATGTCCACTACTACTATTATTATTGCTGTTGGTCCCACCATTTATTTATATATAAATATATATATCTTTAATATAAATATGTATTTTTATTTTTTCGATATGTATACTTTGACAATATAAGTAATAATGAATTTGCCATGTCAATAAAGTCAGTTTAATTTAATTTAATTGAGAAATAGGTACTGAGTGAGGGACAGAGAGAAATAGGTACTGAGTGAGGGACAGAGAGAGAGAGAGAGACCGGGAGAAAGAGGTACTGAGTGAGGGACAGAGAGAGAGAGAGAGAGAGAGAGACAGAGAGAGAGACCTAGAGCAATAGGTACTGAGTGATGGACAGAGAGAGAGAGACCGGGAGAAATAGGTACTAAGTGAGTGAGGGAGTTGAAGTGGGGATGAGTCTGAATACTTACTCTGGGGATGAGTCTGGTGAGATGCTGCCTTTGTATTTCCTAGGGTAGGATATACAACAGCATTTTTATATTTCATTTACTCTTACATTGCTCCTAAGGGCTCTATTATCACTCCTAAGGTATTTTCTATTTATATATATATATACACATAACCTTTGATTTTATTTTCATTGTTGGACAGAAAAGACACCAGGATATCGGCTCCAAGTGAGAAATTTGGAAACCTGTTCCCAAGTATTCCAATGCATAATAGAGAAACACGTGATTGTATATAAATGTAAGCAAGGTTTAAATGATTGCGTTTTAATCAAATATTACATCTGTTTGGGCTTATTGCGGTCAATTTGCAGTTTAACAAATGATTTGTAATTATGTGCCGGCCACCCGACCATCTATTGATACTCTACTTTGTTGGTGTGTGTGTGTACTGTATTGTGTGGAATTGGAGAAGACAGGTAAAGGTACTTACTCCAGGGTGATGCTGTGTTTGTGTGCGTGTGTGTGTGTTACGTTAGTCACTGTGTCGTATGTAAGGACTGAGTTGTGTTGACATGAAGAGGATAGGTAAAGGTACTTACTCTGGGGAAGACTCTGGTGTGAGGCTGGACATCTCCTCTTGTGTGGGAACTGGGTAGAGAGAAGCAAGGTCACAGGTTAGAGAAAGCGCAAAGGTTAGAGAGGGGATCAAAAGCTTGTTGCATTTTTTTTAACCTTTATTAACTAGGCAAGACAGTTAAGAACAAATTCTTATTTACAATGACGGCCTACCCCGGCCAAACCCTAACCCAGACAATGCTTGGCCAATTATGCGCCGTCCTATGGGACTCCCAATCACAGTCGGTTGTGACACAGCCTCGAATCCAACAAGGGTCTGTAATGACGCCTCTAACATGGAGATGCAGTGCCTTAGACCGCTGCTCCACTCGGGAGCCGAAATGCATGCAGCCTGCTCTCATAAAGCAACAATCAGAGATGGGTATCCCAAAGCCTTCATAGCTAAAGTAGTACTTTATTTCTCTTGCAGATCTATACTCGGAACAACAAAATTCCTAATGCAACGAATGTTGTTCATCCACTCGCAAAAGATTGACTGTCAAACATTGATTTTATAATTGTTTTCTCACAGCTGTGCAGCTGAGTTCTGAACAAAAAAGGAATTACTATTTTCACTTTGAAGGCTTTAGGAAACCCATTTATTTTCCCTCTCTCAGTACCTTGTAGTTTCCTGCGGTGAAAGCGCGGCGAGCCCAGGAAGCTGTTCTTGATGGAGTTGAGGCGTGTCCTCCAGGGCATACCGCCGATAGATGGACTGGGGGGCGGCGTGGGGTTGGGCGTGCCCGCCGGGCTCTCCTTGGGTGTGTGCACAGGGGTGCCCTTGGGGGTGGGGAGGGGGCTGCCCCGGGGGGATGGGTGAGGGGTAACCTGTATGAGGGGGATAGATTTGGGACCGTAGTCAGTGCCTGAGTGAGAGGGAGAGGGTGTGGGCGAGGGGGTGGGTGAGGGCGCCACTGGGTGGAAGGGGTGCCATCGAATGGGCGAGAGGGGCACTGCGTCGGGGGCATGGGTGACAGAGAGCTGGGGGATTGTGGGGGAGGGCGTTGTGAGAGCAGGGCGCCGCTGCCCCATGGGGCTGCTCGGGGGTGCACTGAGAGATGTGACAGAGGTGGCGGAGGAGGAGGGGGATGGGGCCTGGCAGGGGGTAGAGGTCTCCGACTTGGGGGGCACAATCGCTGGGCTGAGGGAGGGGGTCTCCGGAAGGGGGTTGGAGTGGGTGGATGCAAGGGGCTTGGGCAGCAGTTTGGGCTTGGCCGGGAGGGTTTGGTTTCTGGGGTCGGGTGGTAGCAGCTGCCCGCTGTCCGGGGCCAGGGAGTTGGGGGTGGGGGCGCGATGGACAACTGTCCAGTTGGTGTGGGGGGCAAGGGGCTCGGGGGAGGGGCAGGGGCTGGAGTTGGGCGACTGGGAGAAGTCTGGAGACGGGGGGGGTACACAGAACTTTCTGAGAGGCTACATTTTGGGTAGAAAGAAGGGAGCATACACATAATATGAACAGTACCAAAAGCAGGGGGTGCACAAAGACACACAGATACACACAACACGCGCAGACGAATACACACACAAATGCCCACACATGCAGATGCAACACAGAGCAAACAGCCACAAAACCAGCAGCGAGAGAGACAGCCAGGCACAGATAGGCAGGTGAGGTGTGATACAGTAATGATGGATGGATGGAGGGAGGGGTATATAAAGAAAAAGACAAAAAGAAGAACAAACATGGAGTCGGTTAGCTCATTCAGCAAATCGGCCAAGTAGAAAGGCAACAAGACCATGGGACAGTGTAAACAAAACAAAAAAACAACAACATCGCAAGCATTCAAAACAGACAGATGTTAAAAAAAGTGCAATGTGATATAAGGTGATGTGCTGTCAGTGACCAAAGCAAGCAAACACACACAGAAAGGTGAAAGACAAGGCAGGCTAGCTGTCTGAGCAAGGCTTTTGCTGAGACATGAAAACCATGGACACTTGGCCTGGTAAACCTAAAGGGTTAATCCATTTTTGGACTTATAAATGAATGATATGTAACCATTGATTCTTGAAGAACATAAGTTATTAGTGCCTCGTGAGCTTAGCTCAACTGTTGTAACCCATCAGAACCCAAAATATAAGGGCTTAATTCAATCAGATCCGTTTTAGCCTATATCCGCATAGCTGATGTTTTGACGGTGTCCGAGTTGGAATTTACTTTCACAAGCAGCTCATGGCATTATACCTAAAGCTGACATTGACATTGGCAGCACGGAGTCGCATTAAGATAAATCCAACGCAGCCTTGTTTTCAAGCGAACACTGAAATGTAAGATGTAATCTACACCTCTATTAGGCTGATAGAAATCCTCAATATTTCGTTGAATGATAGTCAATTTGAGCGTCAAATTCTATTGGTCCTAAGTTCTGTCTTCTATTGATCTTAAGCCGGGTTCTATATAGCCTACACTTTCTCGTTCTGATCTTCTAACATGAGTGGGATGGGTGTGGATTCGTGACAATGATCAAGAGCAGCTGCACAACAAAGCAGTTACACCTCCGACACCGCCAAAACAGCTATGCAGGTGTGTCAGAAGGTGAGTGTAGCTGGTGCATGAAGTCAGGCGCAGGAGAGCAAAATGAGTGAACAACGTGCTATGCTCAAAAGATAAAGGCACACGGTAAACAAATACACTTGACCAAAAACCAACAGTAAATATAACGCACGGGTGAACACAGCACCCATCGAAAAACCTGCCATAATGAACCGAACCGAACATAGAAATAATCCATGAACATGGGGGAAACAGAGGGTTAAATACATGAACAAGTAATTGTATATTGAAAGCCAGGTGTGTAGAAAATAAAGACAAAACCAATGGAAAATGAAAGATGGATCAGCGATGGCTATAAAACCGGTGACGTCGACCGCTGACCGTCGCCGTACAAGGAGAGGGACCGACCTCGGCGGAAGTCGTGACAGTACGCTCCAGCAGCGTGCCGACACCGGCCACGGGGACGACCCGGAGGTGGAACTCCCGCAGCATCGATGTGTCCAACACTTACTCCACAAGCACCCAGCATCTCTCCTCCGGACCGTACCCCTCCCACTCCACGAGGTACTGAAGGCCCCTCGCCCGACGCCTCGAATCCAGTATGGATCGAACTGCATATGCCGGGGCCCCCTCGATGTCCAGAGGGGGCGGAGGAACCTCCCGCACCTCAGACTCCTGGAGCGGACCAGCCACCACCGGCCTGAGGAGAGACACGTGGAACGAGGGGTTAAATAGATAATCGGGGGGAAGCTGTAACCTGTAACATACCTCGTTCAGTCTCCTCAGGACGCCCTCCAGACCTTTGACGTGAACTGGGGACCTCGATCAGATACTATGTCTTCAGGCACCCCGTAGTGCCGGAAGACGTGTGTAAACAGGGCCTCTGCATTCTGTAGGGCCGTAGGGAGACCGGGCAAAGGGAGGAGAGGACAGGACTTAAAAAAACGATCCACAACGACCAGGATCGTGGTGTTACCCTGTGATTGAGGAAGACCCGTTAGGAAATCCAGCGACAGATGCGACCACGGCCGTTGTGGAACGGGTAAGGGTTGAAACTGCCCTCTGGGCAAGTGCCTAGAGGCCTTGGACCACCAGTACTTCCCACTAAGACAGTGCACTGTCCGACCGATGCCCGGATGACCAGAGGAGCGTGACGTATGGGCCCAATAGATCAAATGGTTGCGGACAGCAGACGGAACGTACAGACGCCCAGTTGGACATTGGGGGGGAGTGGGCTCTGTATGCAACGCCCGCTCGATGTCCGCGTCCAGCTCCCACACTACGGGTGCCACCAGGCAAGAGGCCAGAAGTATGGGAGTGGGATCCATGGGCCGCTCCTGTGTGTCATACATCCGGGACAGAGCTTCTGCCTTTACGTTCTGGGAACCTGGTCTGTAGGATAGGGTGAAAACAAATCGGGTAAAAAACATGGCCCACCTTGCCTGGCGAGGATTCAGTCTCCTTGCGGCATGGGTGTACTCCAGATTGCGGTGGTCAGTCCCCTCAAGCCAATGTCTCCACGTCTTCAAAGCCTTGATGACAGCCAACATCTTCCGGACCTCCACTCCTCTTTGGTGGCGTGCCCGAGCGCTGAGAGAGCACTGCTCCTATCCCAGCCTCCGACGCGTCCACATCCACTATGAACGCCAAAGAGTGATCCGGATGGGCCAGCATGGGAGCCGAGGTAAATAGAGCCCTCAGCTGACCAAAAGCCCTGTCCGCCTCAGCTGACCAATGCAAATGCACCGGTCCTCCCTTCAGCAGTGAGGAAATGGGAGCCGTAACGTGCCCAAAACCCAGGATAAACCCACGGTAGTAGTTGGCAAACCCTAACTTCTGCACTTCCTTTACCGTGGTGGGAGTCGGCCAATTACGCACAGCTGTAATGCGGTCACTCTCCATTCCACCCCTGAAGTGGAAATGCGGTACCCTAGGAAGGAGACGGATGGTTGGAAAAACAGGCATTTCTCAGCCTTCACGTACAAGTCATGCTCCAACAGTCGACCAAACACCCTGCGCACCAGGGACACATGCTCGGCGCATGTAGCAGAGTATATCAGAATGTCATCAATATACACCACTACACCCTGCCCGTGCAGGTCCCTGAAAATCTTGTCTACAAAGGCCTGGAAGACTGATGAAGCATCCATCAACCCGTACGGCATGACGAGGTACTCATAGTGCCCAGAGGTGGTACTAAATACCGTCTTCCACTCATCCCCCTCCCGGATACAAACCAGGTTTTGTGAAGAAGCACGCCCGGTGGTGACTGTACCTCACCATGATCTGAATGATGCCTCGATAGTCAATACATGGGCGCAGACCTCCATCCTTCTTCTTCACAAAAAATAAACTTGGAGGCAGGTGAAGTGGAGGGCCGAATGTACCCCTGCTCCAGGGATTTGGAGACATATGTTTCCATAGCCGCCGTCTCCTCTTGTGACAAGGGACACACGTGACTCCTGGGAAGTGCTGCGTCTACCAGGAGATTTATCCCACAATCACCCCGCCGATGGGGTGGTAATTGCCTTATACTTACAGGAGGCGAGAACCAAATCGCCATATTCAGAGGGGATGCGCACGGCGGAGACCTGGTATGGACTTTCCACTGTAGTCGCACCGACGGAAACCCCTAAACACCTCCCCGAGCAATCTCGTGACCACCCCGTGAGGGCCCTCTGTTGCCACGAAATAGTTGGGTCATGACAGGCCAACCAGGGTATACCCAGCACCATGGGAACCGCAGGAGAATCAATAAGGAAATAAATGATTTTCTCCTTGTGCGTCACCATACCCAGTGGAGAGGGTGGCCTCCCTAATTAGCCCCGAGCCCAATGGTCGACTATTTAGGGCGTGAACTGGGAAGGGCATATCCACTGGAACAATAGGGATCCCTAAACTATGGGCAAATGATCTGTCAATAAAGTTCCCAGCTGCCCCTGAATCTACGAGCACCTTATGCTGGGAATGTGCAACAGAGGGCTCTTGGTGAGCCTGGCGCCGACTCACCTGGGGTGACACAAGAGTGCCCTGCCTGCTGCCTCGACTCCCAGAGGAACCTCTTCAGCACCGACCGGCAGTGTGCCCTCTGCGGCCACAGATGGTGCATGGACCGGCCCCTCCTCTGATCGCCCTACTTGCAGCTCCTTACAGGAGCTGTGGTACTGGGGGATGGAATCGACAGACCACGATCTGGACGTCCGCAGGTAGCCAGCAGGTTATCCAACAGGATGGGCAGGTCCACCAGCTGGTCAAAGGTGAGAGTGGTGTCTCTGCAGGCCAACTCCCAATGGACGTCCTCGCTCAAACTACAATGGTATTGATCGATCAGGGCCCTGTCGGTTCATCCCGCGCTGGCTGCCAGGGTGCGAAAGTTCAGAGAGAACTCCTGTGCATTCCTCGTCCCCTGCCTAAGTTGGACGAGCCGTTTACCCGCCGCTCTACCCTCAGACGGGTAGTCAAAAACTGGGTGAAATCTTTGAATTGGTCCAACACCGCTTCTCCTTCCTCCCATATGGCGTTGGCCCACTCCAGGGCTTTCCCTGAGATGAGGGCGGACATGCTCTCTCGGCCCGATGGAGCCGGGTGGACAGTTGCTAGGCATAGCTCCAGCTGGAGTAGGAACCCCTGACAACCCGCAGACATCCCATCATACTCCTTCGGAAGATCGAGCTGAATCCCACTGTGACCGGGTGAAGGAGTTAGTTGGGTCCTTGGTGGTGATGGTGGAGGCACTGGAGGATCTCCTCTTCTCTCCCAGCGGTCCAGATTCTGCAATCCATGGCGATGCCGAGATGTTGCTGAGATGTTGTAAAATGGCAGCATGCTGCTGGATGCGCTCCTCAACCCCTAATCCAGGGTTGTCTGCTCCTGCTGACTCAATATGGTTGGGTGCGTGATTCTGTCAGAAGGTGAGTGTAGCTGGAGCATGCAGTCAGGCACAGGAGAGCAAAATGAGTGAGTAACGTACTTTACTCAAACAATAAAGGCACGAGGTAAACAAATACACTTGACCAAAAACCAACGGTAAATATTACGTACGGGTGAACACAGCACCCGTCGAAAAACCAGCCATAATGAACCGAACTGAACATAGAAATAATCACCCACAACAAACATGGGGGAAACAGAGGGTTAAATACATGTAATTGGATAATGAAAACCAGGTGTGCAGAAAATAAAGACAAAACCAATGGAAAATGAAAGATGGATCAGCGATGGCTAGAAAACCAGTGACGTCCACCGCCGAACGCCGCCCGTACAAGGAGAGGGACCGACCTCGGCGGAAGTCGTGGCAAGGTGTATCACCGGTTAAAGCTTAATTTAATCTAGGCCTGAGCTTGTTTAACTCCAATGTTTGTAAACAAAGTAAATGTAAACAAATACCATAAAGCTTTAAAATATGGTTCAAATTATTATTTTTAAATGATGGATGGTCAGTCCTTGCATTCATAGCTCTGACTATGAATTTAAGAGTGGTTACATTTCTCCAGCCCAGTCCCTTAGCTTTTTACTGAAACAGGCGGGGAAAATGTTTTGCTATTGTTTCAACTGCTGGTTTTCCGCTTTTAAATTTTTAAAAACTTTTTAAAACACTTCATAGTTATTATGAGTGCAACGCTTCTTCTGATTATGTGGTAACAAACACTCTCAAGTGAGACACAAACCACGTTTCCATCCACAGTTTTAATGTGAATAAAGTCATACTGTATAAAATCAAATCAAGACAGCTATGATGGAAACAGGAAGTTTTGGTAAAATGTTATAATTGCAGACAAATCATTTGTTTGTTTGACGTGGTGGGATCTCTTTTTGTGTCTGTAAAATGCATTATGCGAGAAATGGCAATGGAAACGACTTTATGGGCAAATATTGATATAATAACCTTCATGTAAAAGTAAACTTGGAGTCACACAATGATATGGTTTGTGGTCCTCCCTTCACGACCCCTTGACTTTTCCACATTTTGGTACATTACAGTCTTAATTGTAAAATTGCTTAAATAATTTTTTTCCTTCATCAATCTACACACAATACCCCCTAACGACAAAGCAAAAACATGTTTTTAGAAATTGTTGCTAATTTATGAAAAAGAAAACTGAAATATAACATTTACATAAGTATTTACACCCTTTACTCAGTACTTTGTTGAAGCACCTTTGGCAGCGAATACCGCATCAAGCACATTTGCTATTAAACACAGTTTTTGTGACAAAACTATCAGTAGAGTTGAAAGTGCGATGGAAACACATTGAACTTTTGATTTTTATTCGGTACCTAAAAACTTTGTGTGCACCACATCGTCAGGCACTGATTTTAATCTGCAACAAAATAGATAGTATGACTAAAAGCACCCTAAGTAAAAGCTAAAAAGGTGTCTTTAAGTAATTACATTTATTTTGTGACAATGTGTATTTAATTCATATTCTGTTCGTATACAGCATTTTCTATGAATTACTTCACACATTGTACCTGTGGGCTGCCACTCAGAAGAAGAAGAAGATTTCTTTCCAAATGGTAACACTTTACTTGACCATGTCAACATGTGTCATAACAGCTGACATAACTTGTCATAATATGGTCATAATACTATCATGACACAAATATTTAGATATGTTGGGACATATATTGCATTATTTTATGGCTGGTTATGACACCTACATAAAAGTGTCAAATGTCACAAAACCTACCATGGTAGTTATTTTATGGTTGTTATGACACCTACATAAGAGTGTCAAAACCCACAAATCCTTCCACACATGGCAAAACATTCCATTACACCATAGCCTACTTGTCAACAGTACGTTTATGACATATAACACTTTCTGAAATTGACCATGTTAAATTATCATTGTAATTACGCACACATTGATGTGAGACATGCACCTCCCCAATGCTGTCATAAATTGCACTTTCTTAGTCCAATTAAAATGGCACAGGATGGTCATAATGCGTCTTGACAGTGTCATAAAGTGCAGTTTCTTAGTCCAAGTGACACAAGATGGTCATAATGCTTCATGACAGTGTCATAAAGTGTATTTTCTGCAAGTTATTTAAATTATGATTTTTTTTAAATCATGACAAAAAAAAATCCAACAACAACAAAGGACTTTTAAGAAAGAAACAAAAATAAACCTTCATTTAAAAAAAATAATTTGAATGAATGTAGGTGTCATAATCAGCCATATAATTATGCAATATATGTCACAACAGGTGACAGGTCAGCTGTTATGAAATATTAGGACATGGTTATGATCATGTCATATTGTGTTATGATGCTGGTGTCATGTAAATTGTTACCAACATTTGTTTTACAAAAAGGTACATAACTACAAAGTATTTGATCATTAGGAACATATTATAAAGTTCCAGTAGTAATAAATTCAATAAACAGTCTTTATAAAAAAAAAATAAGTGGGCCTCCCCCAGCCTCCAATCCTATCCCATTCCCCCAACCCCACCCAGCCAACACGTCTTGACAAACCGGTGCACCTGGCACTACTACCATACCCCGTTGAAAGGCACTCAAATATTTTGCCTTGACCATTCACTTTCTGAAGGGCACACGTACACAATCCGTGTCTCAATTGTTGAAAGGCTTAAAATTCCTTATTTAACCTGTCTCCTCCCCTTCATCTACACTGATTGATCTATAGCTTTCCCCTAGATTCACCTAGTCAGTCCATGTCATGGAAAGAGCAGGTGTCCTTAATGTTTTATATACTCTATATATAACATTTTTGTTGTTGTTTTGGCTGTGTACTCCAGCACTGTGGATTTGAAATGATACAATGATTGTGAAGTTACAGTGCATACTGTCAGCTTTAATTTAAGGGTATTTTCATAGATATTAGGTGAACAGTTTAGAAATCACAACACTTTTTGTACACATTTTAGGGGACCAAAAGTATTCAGACAAATGCACTTATATGTGTATTAAGGTAGTCAAAAGTTTAGTATTTGGCACAATATTACTAGCACGCAATGATTATGTCATGCTTGCGAATTTACAAACTTGTTGAATGCATTTGCTGTTTGTTTTAGGTGTCTTTCAGATTACGTTGTGCCAAATAGAAATTAATGGTAAATAATATATTGTGTCATTTTAGAGTTACTTTTATTGTAAATAAGAACATAATATGTCGGTTTTATCTAAGGAAGGAAATATATCTACTAATATATCTAAATCTATATATCTAAAACTGCAGTTCCTCACAATATAATGACAGCTCTTATTAATAAATATTATTATAAAACATAGACCAGTTCTATTAGATATTAAAATAAATTGTGGTAACACTTGACACCCAGTGTTATAACAATGTTCCTGCATTCATCCCAGACATCAGCAACAGATCATTAGGGTAGGTGCATGTCTGACATCAATGTGTGTACACTTACAATTATAATTTAATACATTTAAAATGGATATAACATAAACATACTGTTGACACGTAGGCAATGGTGCAATGGATGTTTTGCCGAGTGTGGTAGGTTTTGTGGGTTTATGTAGGTGTCATAACTAGCCATAAAATAACACAATATGTCACAACAGATCTAAATACATATGCCATGACAGTGTTATGGCCATATTATAACAAGTTATGTCAGCTGTTATGACATATTAAGGCATGGTTATGACTATGTCATAAAGTGTTATGACGCTGGGTGTCAAGTAAAGTGTTACCAAAATCGAGCAGTGATAGAAACACCAGGTAAGTGGAGATGGGAGTCTTGAGAGGCAGAAGGGTTGATTTGGTTACATAAATTGTATATCTTGAGATGAAGCTCTCTGCAGTGGAGCTTTGCAACTCTTTCTTGGTTATCTTTGGTTGCTTCTCTGATTAATGCCCTCCTTGCCTGGTCCGTGAGTCTTGGCAAGTTTGTTGTCGTGCCATATTCTTAAAACATTTTAATAATGGATTTAATGGTGCTCCGTGGGAAGTTCAAAGTTTAGGATATTTTTTTTATAACCCAACCCTGATCTGTACTTCTCCACAACTATGTCCCTGACCTGTTTGGATTGCTCCTTGCTCTTCATGGTGCCTCTTGCTTGGTGGTGTTGCAGACTCTGGGGCCTTTCAGAACAGGTATATGAGATCATGTGACAGATCATGTCACACTTAAACAAAGTCCACCTGTGTGCAATCTAACTAATTATGTGACTTCTGAAGGTAATTTGTTGCACCAGATCTTATTTAGGGGCTTCATAGCAAAGGGGTGAATACATATGCATGCACAACTTTTCCGCTTTTTATTTTGTATACATTTTTGAAACAAGTTATTTTTTAAAATTTCACTTCACCAATTTGGACTATTTTGTTAATGTCATGACATGAAATCCAAATAAAAATCCATTTAAATTACAGGTTGTAATGCAACAAAATAGGAAAAACGCCAAGGGGGATGAATACTTTTGCAAGGCACTGTAGGTGAGAGGGAACTAGTACAGGAAGTGAGTGGCGTAGGGTTGCAATGGCAGCTGGAAACTTTACCAGTAAACTACCAGGTATTTGGTAACTTTTAAAAATCTTTTTATCAGATGACATCACGTGGATTTTTTGGGGACTTCAGATTATCACAGGTGTCTTCAATTATCTCTGAACCTCTGTGTGGCTTTCTCACATATAACAACACATAAATAATATTTAAATAATATATAAATAATACATATTTATTATTATATATTCATGGTATAGTTATTTTATAATTATGATATATTTATTATGTATTATATATAAATACTATATTAAATAATAAAATAAAATGATGAAGTTGTAAAACATTATCCTAAATAAAATGAATACATTTAATGAATACCATTGGTGTTTAATGAGGAGTTCAGCATTAAAACCTGTAGGTATGTTAGGGCTAGGGGGCAGCATTTTCACTTTGGATGAATTGCGTGCCCATAGTGAACTGCATCCTAGTCTGTCCTAGATGCTAATATATGCATATTACTATTACTATTGGATAGAAAACACTCTGAAATTTCTAAAACTGTTTGAATTATGTCTGTGAGTATAACAGAACAGTAAGTGGGGAAAAAACACTAACTGTGAGTATAACAGTAAGTGGAAATTTTGGAGCTGGTTGAATTTCAGGTCATCGCCTATTCACATCCAAACAAGATATGGATATGTTCGCACTTCCTATGCCTTCCACTAGATGTCAACAGTCAGTAGAACATGGAATGAAGCCTCTAGTGTGATGTATGACCGGATGGGAGGGGAATGAGTCACTGGTCTGTCAGAATGACAGTTCTTGGTTGCGCACATTTCTGTTGATATCGCCTGCGTTCCATGACTCTGCAGACAAAACGAATGCTCCAGTTGGAACGTTATTGGATATATATGAAAATAACATCCTAAAGATTGATTCTCTACTTAGTTTGACCAGTTTATGCGACCTGGAATATAACTTTTTGAAGCTTTTGGACATGTGAACTAACCGTGCTAGCAAAAGCAGCTAATTGGACACTAGTAATGGACATTATGGAACAAAACAACGGTTTATTGTGGAACTAGGACTCCTTGCACTGCATTCTGATGAAAGATCATCAAAGGGAATATTTATGATGTAATTTCGTATTTCTGTTGACTCCAGCATGGCGGAGAAATATTGTTACGCCTTAGCGCCGTTTTAGATTATTACATGATATGCTTTTTTCGTAACGTTTTTAAAAACTCTGACACAGCGGTTGCATTAAGAACCAGTGTATCTTTAATTATATGTAAAACATGTATCTTTCGTCAATGTTTATGATGAGTATTTCTGTTATCTGGCGTAGCTCTCTGTAATTACTCCGGGTATTTTGGAGGCATTTCTGAACATGGCATTAATGTAAACCGAGATTTGTGGATATAAATATGCATATTATCGAACAAAACATAAATGTATTGTGTAGCATGATGTCATATGAGTGTCATCGGATGAAGATTATCAAAGGTTAGTGATTCATTTAATCTCTATTTCTGCTTTTGTGACTATCTTTGCCTGGGAAAAATGGCTGTGGATTTGGTGGTGATCTAACATAAATATATGTTGTGTTTTTGATGTAAAACATTTAAAAAATCGGACACGATGGGTATATTTACAAGATGTTTATCTTTCATTTGCTGTATTGGACGTTTCAATGTGTGAAAGTTAAATATTTCCCCAAAATATTTTTGAATATCCCGCGCTGCCTTTTCAGCGGAATGTTGGGGGGGGGGGGGTGGCTCTAGCGGAACCCCTAGCCATATTAAATATCCCCAATAAAGATAATGTACACACTTTTTTTCATTTAATGATGTCAATTATGTCTTTATTGTAAATGTTTTGCTGCCAAATTGGTGTGTCACGTTCTGACCATCGTTCGTGTGTGTTTTCCTTGTTTTAGTGTTGGTCAGGACGTGAGCTGGGTGTGCATTCTATGTTGGATGTCTTGTTTTTCTATTTCTATGTCTGGCCTGATATGGTTCTCAATCAGAGGCAGGTGTTAGTCATTGTCTCTGATTGGGAACCATATTTAGGTAGCCTGGGTTTCACTGTGTGTTTGTGGGTGATTGTCCTTAGTGTCTTGATGTCCTTGTTCTGTATGTATGTGCACCAGTATTAGGCTGTTTTCGTTACGTTTATTGTTTTGTAGTTTTTGTATTGATTCGTGTTTACGTTGTGTTATTAAACATGGATCGCAATCTACACGCTGCATTTTGGTCCGACTCTCCTTCACACCTAGAAAACCGTGACAGAATCAACCACCACAACAGGACCAAGCGGCATGTCAACAGGCAACAGCAGCGAAAGGAGGAAAGGACATGGGAGGACGTTATGGACAGCAAGAGTATGGACTATACTACTTGGGAGGAGATAGACAGGTGGGCGGTCGACCCAGGGAGAGTGCCGGAGCCCGCCTGGGATTCGATGGAGCAGTGCGCGGAAGGTTATCGGAGAATGGAGTTGGCAAAGCAAGCACGGCGGCGCGGACGGAAGCCCGAGAGTCAGCCCCAAAAATGTATTGGGGGGGCTAACAGGGAGTATGGCTACGCCAGGTAGGAGACCTGGGCAAACTCCCTGTGCTTACCGGGGGGCTGGAGAGACCGGGCAGGCACCGTGTTATGCTGTGGTGCGCACGGTGTCTCCAGTGCGGGTGCATAGCCCGGTGCGGTACATTCCAGCTCCGCGTATCGGCCGGGCTAGAGTGAGCATCGAGCCAAGTGCCATGAAGCCGGCTCTACGCATCTGGTCTCCAGTGCGTCTCCTTGGGCCGGCTTACATGGCACCAGCCTTGCGCTCGGTGTCTC
Organism: Oncorhynchus mykiss; assembly: GCF_057628025.1. Lineage (NCBI taxonomy): Eukaryota > Metazoa > Chordata > Actinopteri > Salmoniformes > Salmonidae > Oncorhynchus > Oncorhynchus mykiss. The sequence goes on along the minus strand of NC_143023.1, from coordinate 46,150,270 downwards.
CGGTTCGCCTGCATAGCCCAGTGCGGGCTATTCCACCTCGCCGCACTGGCAGGGCGACCGTGAGCATTCAACCAGGTAAGGTTGGGCAGGCTCGGTGCTCAAGAGCTCCAGTGCGCCTGCAAGGTCCGATCTACCCAGTACCACCTCCACACCCCAGCCCTCCGGTAGCAGCTCCCCGCACCAGGCTTCCTGTGCGTGTCCTCGGCCCAGTACCACCAGTGCCAGCACCACGCATCAGGCCTACAGTGCGCCTCGCCTGTCCAGCGCTGCCAGAGCCTTCCTCCTCTTCAGCGCTGCCGGAGTCTCCCGCCTGTTTAGCGCTGCCAAAGCCTTCCGCCTCTACAGCGCTGCCGGAGTCTCCCGCCTGTTCAGAACTGCCAGTCTGCATAGAGCTGCCAGTCTGCATAGAGCTGCCAGTCTGAATAGAGCTGCCAGTCTGCATAGAGCTGCCAGTCTGCAAGGAGCTGCCAGTCTGCAAGGAGCTGCCAGTCTGCAAGGAGCTGCCAGTCTGCAAGGAGCCGCCAGAGCTACCAGTCTGCAGGATGCCGCCAAAGCTGCCAGTCTGCAAGGAGCCGCCAGAGGTGCCAGTCTGCAAGGAGCCGCCAGAGATGGCAGTCTGCAAGGAGCCGCCAGAGGTGCCAGTCTGCAAGGAGCCGCCAGAGCTGCCAGTCTGCATGGAGCCGCCAGGGCTGCCAGTCAGCATGGAGCAGCCAGAGCCGCCAGTCAGCATGGAGCAGCCAGGGCCGCCAGTCAGCATGGAGCAGCCAGAGCCGCCAGTCAGCATGGAGCAGCCAGAGCAGCCAGTCAGCATGGAGCAGCCAGAGCTGCCAGTCAGCATGGAGCAGCCAGTCAGCATGGAGCAGCCAGTCAGCATGGAGCAGCCAGAACTGCCAGTCAGCCAGACTCTTCCAGATCTGCCAGTCAGCCAGACTCTTCCAGATCTGCCAGTCAGCCAGACTCTTCCAGATCTGCCAGTCAGCCAGACTCTTCCAGATCTGCCAGTCAGCCAGACTCTTCCAGATCTGCCAGTCAGCCAGACTCTTCCAGATCTGCCAGTCAACCAGACTCTTCCAGATCTGCCAGTCAACCAGACTCTTCCAGATCTGCCAGTCAACCAGACTCTTCCAGATCTGCCAGTCAAGCAGACTCTTCCAGATCTGCCAGTCAACCAGACTCTTCCAGATCCGCCAGTCAGCCGGGATCTGCCAGAACTGTCAGCCAGCCGGGATCTGCCAGAGCCAACTATCTGCCTGGGCTTCCTCTCAGTGCTGAGCTACCCCTCAGTCCCGAGCTACCCCTCAGTCCCGAGCTACCCCTCAGTCCCGAGCTACCCCTCAGTCCCGAGCTACCCCTGTCCCGAGCTGTCCCTCTGTCCCGAGCTGCCCCTCTGTCCCGAGCTGCCATTAAGGAGGGTTGCCTATCTAGGGACGCTAAGGAGGTGGACTAAGACTATTATGGAGTGGGGTCCACGTCCAGCGCCAGAGCCGCCACCGCGGATAGATGCCCACCCACACCCTCCCCTATAGGTTTAGGTTGTGCGTCCGGAGTCCGCACCTTGGAGGGGGGGTACTGTCACGTTCTGACCATCGTTCGTGTGTGTTTTCCTTGTTTTAGTGTTGGTCAGAACGTGAGCTGGGTGGGCATTCTATGTTGGATGTCTTGTTGGATGTCTTGTTTGTCTGGCCTTGTTTGTCTGGCCTGATATGGTTCTCAATCAGAGGCAGGTCAGAGGCAGGTCAGAGGCAGGTGTTAGTCATTGTCTCTGATTGGGAACCATATTTAGGTAGCCTGGGTTTCACTGTGTGTTTGTGGGTGATTGTCCTTAGTGTCTTGATGTCCTTGTTCTGTATGTATGTGCACCAGTATTAGGCTGTTTCGGTTTTCGTTACGTTTATTGTTTTGTAGTTTTTGTATTGATTCGTGTTTACGTTGTGTTATTAAACATGGATTGCAATCTACACGCTGCATTTTGGTCCGACTCTCCTTCACACCTAGAAAACCGTGACATGGTGGCAGTTGTGAAAAAAGTCAACAGTTGGAAGAGTTGCAGAGTTAATTGAAAAATAATGCAATTTTTTATTTTTTATTTTATTAATTATGCCGTTTTTTTTAGAACCGTATGGGGTATCCACTAGACATTCATGGATAATTTATACACAGATATATATATATTTATACTATATAGGAATACATTCTTTAAAGTTATTTGTGTAAATTACCAAAGTTACCGTAAATTGCCATAAGATCTCGAGAACGTTGGTAAATCGAACCCCTGCCACCTGAGACATAATGTGGTCCAGGGGCTGCAGCACTACCACCAGACCAGCCTCTGGCACATGCATGTATGACTAATGCCTAAGTTATTCCAGTGTAGATCCTATATTTGTTTCAGGCCAAGCTCCTATCCTCAGTATCCTGGTCAGGAGCATCTAGCTACGCTGACTGTGTTTGTCTCATGTGATGACATAAAAACAAATACCAATCAAGGCATAGACAGGCAGCAGGTTTAAGGGTGGCCTGTGTGATGCCTGAGGGAAAACACAGGGGTCCTGATAAAGAGGGTGAGACGGGCGGTGGGTTGGGGGGGATTGGAGAGAGGTACTTACCCGTGGGCTGCTGAGAGGGCTAGTGGAGAGACCGGAAGATGCTCCACTTATGGACCTTGACCTGTGGAAGACACACACATGCACGAACATGCACACACACACACACATCAAATTCTCAGTGTTAAGAGAGGAAGAAACATTGAAAACGACAGCGTTTGAGGTGAGAGGGTAAGGAGTTGGCAAAAGCATTACATGAGACTAACCATTACAGCTAGGATGCTACAAAGCTTTCTAGAAGCATTGAGCTATTCAAACAGGTTCACACCAGGACATTCATAGAATGTTACATTGAATGTGAACTTCACTCAAATCTAACATTCAACTTTTGACGTCAATTAGACATTTGCTGAAAAACATTCCCCACATATCTTGAGTTTTATTATTAGTGTGCTTTCCAAAAACAAAAACACTCTGGAAATCTGACATTTATCTCAAATGTATCCCCTATGTATTTGCTGTTTGACCAATCAAACAAATCAAAGCTGTTTTTAATATGTTTTCTCTCTGTGGCAGTGAAAAGGTTCCTGGGGCACATATGAAGTAAAGCTCATCTATTCATTTGGTTTCTATTTGTCTTGTTTTTGTTATTTCAAAAATTCCAGCAGATGACATCAGTAACCTGTGCTCCAAAATGAACAATTACAGGACAATCTGTCTCCATCACACACAACTATATCAACTCCGAGACAGCACAGCTGTTCATGTTCTGCCAGAAGAATGTCTGTCTCCTTTATTTGGCTCTCCCTCTTTTTCGCTCTTTTGATTTGATATCTCAGGAGACTGCTGGGTCCTCAGATCCTCAAAAGGTGCTACAGCTGCACAATCGAGAGCATTCTGGTTGCATCACTGCCTGGTATGGCAACTGCTAAGCCTCTGACCGCAAGGCACTACAAAGAGTAGTGCGTACGGCCCAGTACATCACAGGGGCCAAACTTCTTGCCATCCAGGACCTCTATACCAGGCGGTGTCAGAGTAAGGCTATAAAAATTGTCAGACTCCAGCCACCCTAGTCATAGACTGTTCTCTCTGCTACAGCACAACAAGCGGTACCAGAGCACCAAATTAAGATCCAAGAGGCTTCTTAACAGCTTCTACCCCCCAAGTCATAAGAGTCCTGAACATCTAACCAAATGGCTACCCAGACTATTTGCATTGCCCCGCCCCCCTTCTTTTTACACTGATGCTACTCTCTGTTATTATCTATGCATTAGTCATTTTAATAACTCTACCCACATGTATATATTACCTAAATTACCTCGACTAACCACGCACATTGACTCTGTACCGGTACCCCCTGTACACATAGCCTCGCTATTGTTAAAACAAACATTTGTGTGTGTCTGAGTGTATTTCTGTGTATGGGTGGGTGGGGATGACACCTTGTCAGTTAAGATGCCCTTTTCTGCTTTATTCAAACAGCTGACCCTGACAGTTCCAATCATCTACATATTAATACAAAACAGTTTACTGAAATATTAGCTTTTGTCCAATAAAATCCAATAAAGACAGGACATTGTAAATCTAATTTGACCTATGCACCAACAAGGCTTTTCAGCGTCAGCAGCTTGACTACTGCTAGAGACCTGTAGCTTTATTGATCTACTGTACCTCAACAACAGATGTACTCACATTAGATGGGTTGATTAGGATTCATACCTCTCAAACAGCCTAATGCATACTCTTAGAGTACGTTTACCCAATTAATGTACTTTAATGTAAATGTGCTTTTTCATGTAAGAAATCATCCCATTCCACAAATGTATTTAAAACGTTATTGAGAGGTTATCCCGGACACAGATTAAGCCCAAAATTACTTCTGGTCGTAGACTATGTGTAATGTTTATCGGGGGAAACCGCTCCTTACCGCTACATTTGACCTTGCCTTACACATAAGCTTTTTAAGATTGGAAATGGACAAAAGTTTACGGCCACTTAGAAATGTCCATGTTTTTTGTTTTTGTCCATTAAAATAACATCAAATTGATCAGAAATACAGTGTAGACATTGTTAATGTTGTAAATGACTATCGTAGCTGGAAATGGCTGCTTTTTTATGGAATATCTACATAGGCTTACAGAAGCCCATTATCAGCAACCATCCCTCTTGTGTTCCAATGGCACGTTGTGTTTGCTAATCCAAGTTTACCATTTTAAAAGGCTAATTCATTAGAAAACCCTTTTGCAATTATGTTAGCACAGCTGAAACTGTTGTCCCGATTAAAAAAGCAAATAAACTGGCCTCCTTTAGACTAGTTGAGTATGTGAAGCATCAGCATTTGTGGGTTTGATTACAGGCTCAAAATGGCCAGAAACAAAGGAACTTTCTTCTGAAACTCGTTAGTCTATTCTTGTTCTGAGAAATTAAGGCTATTCCATGCGAGAAATTGCCAAGAAACTGAAGATCTCGTACAACACTGTGTACTACTCCCTTCACAGAACAGCTCAAACTGTCTCTAACCAGAATAGAAAGAGGAGTGGGAGGCCCCGGTGCACAACTGAGCAAGAGGACAAGTACATTAGAGTGTCACAAGTCCGCAAATGACCCCTTCATTAAATAGTACCCGCAAAACATGAGTCTCAAAGTCAACAGTGAAGAGACGACTCCGGGATGCTGGCCTTCTAGGCAGAGTTCCTCTGTCCAGTGTCTGTGTTCTTTTGCACATCTTAATATTTTCCTTGTATTGGCCAGTTTGAAATATGCCATTTTTTTCCAACTCCCGGAGTCGCCTCTTCACTCTAGTCTAAAGAAGGCCATTTGTATTGCTTCTTTAATCAGCTCAACAGTTTTCAACTGTGCTAACATAATTGCAAAAGAGTTTTCTAATGATCAATTAGTCTTTTAAAATGATAAACTTCGATTAGCTAACACAACGTGCCATTGGAACACAGGAGTGATGGTTGCTGATAATGGGCCTCTGTATGCCTATGTAGATATTCCATAACAATCTGCCGTTTACAGCTACAATAGTCATTTACAACATTAACAATGTCTACACTGTATTTCTGATCAATTTGATGTTATTTTAATGGACAACATTTTTTTGCAGATCTTTCAAAAACAAGGAGAGTTCTAAGTGACCCCAAACTTTTGAACAGTAGTGTAGTTGACAGCTTTTCAACATATTTCGAAGCTATACATGGTTTATGTTCCTGTTATAAACAATGGAGTAATGCAACCTTATATTGTGTGTTATGAAAGGGTAAGACACTATGCCCAAAACATTTATAAAGTATAGTATTTGCTTCATACATCATAATTGCTTCATAAATTTTTCAATTATTTACACACACCCATTGATTCTTGAAGTTATAACTTCTATGATAAATGCCTCATGAGCTTAGTCCAATTGTCATACCCAATCAGAACCCAAAATATTTACTTGATAAACTCAATTGTTTGTAAACAATGTAATTTTTAAGAAAAAAAAAGTTAGCCTCTGAACATGGTCCAAATTTTTATTTTGTTTCCAGAGTGCTTATGAATTTGAGAGTGGTAATATTTCTCCACCCCCAATTCTTCAGATTTTTACCAAAACAGTGGTGGGTTTGGCTTTGTTGTTTGAACTGCAGATTGCCCCTTTAAGAACCAATTTGCATATATTAAGATTAGAATCATTGCACAGATTCCCTAATGGCAGATATGCATCTTACATGAAAAAAAATAAGTTTACATTAACAAGTACATTAATTGGGTAAACGTACTCTAAGAGTATGCATTAGGCTGTTTGAGAGGTTTGAATCCTAATCAACACATCCAATGTGAGTACATCTGTTGTTGAGGTACAGGAGATCAATAAAGCTACAGTACTCTAGTAGCAGTCAAGCTGCTGATGCTAAAATGCCTTGTTAGTGCTAAACTCAAATTAGCTTAGAATTTCCTGTCTTTTTTGGCTTCAGACAAACACTCATTTTTCACTTAAAACATAGTTTTCTGTTAATTTCCATGTTTTTTTCCCTGGAAGGTCTGATAATAGCACATAACCTGCCATCACAAGTATTACTGTGCACTAGAACAATTTGAAATGGAATGATACAACAAGGTTGTCAATGGCAGCCTAAAGTGGTTGGTTTTCAAAATGGTACAGCTCAAAGTCGTTAATAGGGCTCTTTTTAATTTTCTTAGTAGTACATAATTAGGTTTAGTTTTTGTTAATGTTTTTTATTTGTATTAATTTAGTCTGTAAGCTGTGATAGACTACACACTCCAGTACAGTAGGTGTTGGCATGCACCTCTAACGTTTCTTTACGGACCACCATGATATCTTAGAAGAAGAAGACCAGGAGCAGTTTTTCATAATATGCAAGTGATAACATTGTAGTATGGATGACGCCTGACCTGGAATGGGAAGCTAACTAAAGTTGGCTAGCTTTTATAAAAGACTGACTAGATCTAGCTTGCTTCATAGTATACCACTCTGGTGACACACATTGAGTCACACACTGTGACACACACACCAACCCCCATTCCCTTGTAATCTCTCTCCATTAGTCTAATGTCTGAGATGCCAGTGAGATGTTCAACTACGAGACGTAAGGAGTCAACTCCACCTATGGTTGCCTCTACATGTACACGTGAGTATCCTCCACTCGGCTCTTCAATGTCTCCTCAATGTCTTAGGCAGTATGTTACTCGACAAGTACACCATTACCAACCAGAATACCTGTATTTATACTGGTTACTTACTGATAATACCATGTCAATTTTCTCTCTTTCCCATCTACAGCGCATGCGGAAAGTATTCTGACCCCTTCACTTTTCCCTCATCAATCTGCACACAATAGCCCATAATGACAAAGCAATAACAGTTTTTTTTTAAATGTTTGCTAATTTATTTTAAGAAAACTGAAATATCACATTTATTTCAGACCCTTTGCTCAGTACTTTGTTGAAGCTCCTTCGGCAGCGATTACAGCCTTGAGTCTACTTGGGTATGATGATATTAGCTTGGCACACCTGTATTTGGGGAGTTTCTCCCATTCTTCTCTGCACATCCTCTCAAGCTCTGTCAGGTTGACTGGGGAGTGTCGCTGCAAAGCTATTTTCATGTCTCTCCAGAGATGTTCGATTGCATCCAATTCCGGGCTCTGGCTGGGCCACTTAAGGACATTCAGAGACTTGTCCCGAAGCCTCTCCTGTGTTATTTTTGGCTGTGTTCTTCGGGTCGTTCTTCTGTTGGATGGTGAGCCTTCACCCCATTCTGAGGTCCTGAGCTCTCTGAACCAGGTTGTCATCAAGGATCTCTCTGTACTTTGCTCTGTTCTTCTTTCACTCGATCCTGACTAGTCTCCTAGTCCCTGATGCTGCCATCACCATGATTCACCGTAGGGATGGTTCCAGGTTTCTTCCAGACGTGACTCTTGGCTTTCAGGCCAAAGAGTTCAATCTTGGTTTCATCAGACCAGAGAATCTTATTTCTTGTGGTCTGCGTCCTTTGGACGCCTTTTGGTAAAATCCAAGCGGGATGTCATGTGCCTTTTATTGAGGAGTGGCTTCTGTCTGGCCACTCTACCATAAGGCCTGAATGAGAACCATCTCCACAGAGGAACTTTGGAGCTCTGTCAGAGTGACCATTGGGTTCTTGGTCACCTTCCTGACCAAGGTCCTTCTCCTCGATTGCTCAGTTTGGCCGGCAGCCAGCTATAGGAAGTCTTGGGGATTCCAAACTTCTTCTATTTAAGAATGTCAGATGCCACTGTGTTCTTGGGGACCTTCAATAGAGCAGAAATGTTTTGGTACCCTTCCTCAGATCTGTGCCTTGACACAATCCTGTTTCAGAGCTCTACGGACAATTCCTTCGACCTCATGGCTTGGTTTTTCCTCTGACATGCAATGTCAACTGTGGGACCTTATATAGACAGGTGTGAGCCTTTCCAAATCATGTCAAATAAATTTAATTTACCACAGGTGGACTCCAATCAAGTTGTAAAAACATCTCAAGGATTATCATTGGAAACAGGATGCACCTGTCTGTGCTCAAATATCATACTCATAGTAAAGTGTCTGAATAGGTATGTAAATAAGTTATGTTCTTTATTTGTTATACATTTTCAAACATAAAAAAAAACAGTTTTCACTTTGTCATTATGGGGTAATGTGTGTAGATTGATGAGGAAAATGTTTTATTTAATACATTTTAGAATAAGGCTGTAACGTAACAAAATGTAGAAAAAGTCAAGGGGCCTGAGTACTTTCCGAGTGTACTGTATAAAAATGATCATAAAATAACCAACCAACATTAACTCTTGAACCATTCAAGCTAGACAGACCAAACCAACGTTTTCATGTTCAGGCTATTCTAACTTCAAATTCATAAACTTTTTCTTTTGTTCCTCAAAACCAAAAATGTCGCTCAAACAGAAGCGGAAACTAAAAAAGAGACCCTGATCAACAACAAAAACTAAACAGGTGAGGTTTTAGGAGGGGTTCTGAAAGACACTTTGGGGATTTCCAAAGAAAGTTCACTATGAACAAAACCCACACCAAACTTAAAGACAGAAAGCAAACTACGAATGTGTAGCAAAACAAAATCGGATAAAGGATTGTTTGTCTAGAAAGAAAAATATGGAGAGATAAAAAAAAGCTGCTAACCCTACCTATCTATCTAGACAACTGGAGCACTGGTATAGTGGGGAGATGTGTTGGGTCATTGTCCTTCTACAATCGAGAGCATCCTGTCGGGCTGTATCACCGCCTGGTACGGCAACTGCTCCGCCCACAACCGTAAGGCTCTCCAGAGGGTAGTGAGGTCTGCACAACGCATCACCGGGGGCAAACTACCTGCCCTCCAGGACACCTACACCACCCGATGTCACAGGAAGGCCATAAAGATCATCAAGGACAACAACCACCCGAGCCACTGCCTGTTCACCCCGCTATCATCCAGAAGGCGAGGTCAGTACAGGTGCATCAAAGCAGGGACCGAGAGACTGAAAAACAGCTTCTATCTCAAGGCCATCACTGTTAAACAGCCTCCACTAACATTGAGTGGCTGCTGCCAACACACTGACTCAACTCCAGCCACTTTAAATTGATGTAAAATATATCACTAGCCACTTTAAACAATGCTATAATGTTTACATACCCTACATTACTCATCTCATATGTATATGTATATACTGTACTCTATATCATCTACTGCATCTTTATGTAATACATGTATCTAGCCACTTTAAACTATGCCACTTTGTTTACATACCCTACATTACACATCTCATATGTATATACTGTACTCGATACCATCTACTGCATCTTGCCTATGCCGTTCTGTACCATCACTCATTCATATATCTTTAGGTACATATTCTTTATCCCTTTACACTTGTGTGTATAAGGTAGTAGTTTTGGAATTGTTACTTTAGATTACCTGTTGGTTATTACTGCATTGTCGGAACTAGAAGCACAAGCATTTCGCTACACTCGCATTAACATCTGCTAACCATGTGTATGTGACAAATACATTTTATTTGATTTGAAACTAGTATAAATTAGCATAAAATGACTCACAACCAGTAACTCTTGAACTATTCAAGCTAGAGACACCAAACCAACTACCACATGTTCAGGTTATCTTAACTTCCAATTCTTTAATCAACTTTAACCATATACAGTGGCTTGCGAAAGCATTCACCCCCTTGGCATGTTTCTTATTTTGTTGCCTTACAACCTGGAATTAAAATAGATTTTTTGGGGGGTTTGTATCATTTGATTTACACAACATGCCTACCACTTTGAAGATGCAAAATATTTTTTATTGTGAAATAAAACAGGAAATAATGTATATATGTATATATATATATATATATATATATGCATATTCTTGGTACCATTTGAAAGAAAACACTCTGAAGTTTGTGTAAATGTGAATTGAATGTAGGAGAATATTACACAATAGATCTGGTTTAGATAAAACAATGAAAAAAAACATACGTATTTTTGTATCATCTTTAAAATGAACAAGATAAAACAAACATTCAGATAGGATGATGTGGACAATTTCAGTGAAAAATATAAGAGGGCACCAGTACTTGTGCAAAGTTTCAGAATGATAACTTCCAAAATGAGTGTGCTACATGACATTTATCATGAAGTCACCCAGGTGTCCCACACAAGTAGCCCAAATGTACCCAAGTGGCCAAATTGGTGAAGGTATACATTTTGAAACAAATAAATATATACAAAATACCAAAATGGTATTCTAACACAAAAATTGAGAAAAATAAATGAAAAAAAAACAAATGGGAAAAAAAATAATTATTGATAAAATAATAAAATATATGAAAAAATATATATATACACATTTACAAAATAACATGGGTAACTATTTACACACTTTCAATATTTGGAAGACCCTCAGTCATCTATCAAATCAAATCTATTGATATAGCCCCAGCCTAAAACCACAAACAGCAAGCAATGCAGGTGTAGAAGCATGGTGGCTAGGAGAAACTCCATAGAAAGGCAAAAACCTAGGAAGAAACCTAGAGAGGAACCAGGCTATGAGGGGTGGCCAGTCCTCTTCTGGCTGTGCCGGGTGGAGATCACAGTGGTTGTAGAGGGTGCAACAGAACAGCACCTCAAGAGTAAAAATGAACAGTTTAGGGTTCCAAAGCTGCAGACAGAACAGTTGAAACTGGAACAACGGCAAGGCCAGGGTGAACTGGGGACAGCAAGGAGTCATCATGCCAGGTAGTCCTGACACATGGTCCTAGGGCTCAGGTCCTCCGAGAGAGAGAAAGTGAGAATTAGAGAGAGCATACTTAAAATCACACAGGACACCGGATAAGACTCCCATTCGGAGTCAGTGTCACTGTGAAAGAAAATGTTCAGTTAGAATAGTTTCACATATGAGCCCTGTATCAACAGGTATAACAAACAGATATATATATAGAGAGTACAGGGAACATAAGGTTGAATACATTATTATGACCTGCTAGATCTACTGTCTCTTTTATATTATGACATTTCAGCTACATCTACTGTCTCTATTATATTATGACAGACCAGCTAGATCTACTGTCTTTATTATATTACAACAGACCAGCTGTATCTACTGTCTCCATTTCACTTTGGCCATTGTTGTGTGGGCCTGCCCTCCCCTCAACAGCCTCAAATAGGCTATTTCATGTGGGTTGGGGTGGGGCGGCAGACACACGCATCTCACATCTCGTGACATTACATGTTTATATATTGCTTCTAAAATAAAAAATAAATCACAAATTATATTTTATATTATGAATTTCAAACAAGGGCATTAGCAAGATAAGAACTTACCAGTCCAAAACTATGTCCTCTCCCATTCAAAAAACATTCCTCCACAATCGCTAAATGAATCGTCCTACAACAATCTCTGTCTCACCTTCCCAATCAATTTATTCTAAAATTGTGTGTACATCTGTACATCTAGACTTAGATTTAGCTTTCCCTGACTTAGTCGCCATAATGATTGATATATAAACAGCTGAATCTGCGCGTTTACCAAACAATGCACTGCGTAATATGTGTTTCTCCTTCCAGTATGAAACTTCAATAGCGCTGGAGCGTACATGGGTTGGTCTTGCAACACATAAACATGACCTATTGCCGTTTAGCTCAGCTAATTGGCTGTCTATCCAGCTAGATTTCAAGACGATCAATGGTCATTGGGTTAAAAGACAGTCAATCAACGAAACAGCGGGCAAATCATTGGTGCACAATGATGTCATGACTTGTTGTCTTCAAATTGGTTTCTTTCAGTCAATACTTCCCGCAAAATGGCCCATCAGGTTTGATTGTGTTACAAACAAACCTCCCCTCAACAAACCTGTTGATTGCAGTGAAACCAAACATGACTAGAAAAGTCACATTCTGTGTGAGTTATTTACCTGGAATGTGTTGTTGAAAATGGAGTGAGACGGAATTCACTACACAAGCGGTCACAAAATGTTTCGTGTTAGGCTATAAAAACGGATTTTATCAAACAAAAGATAATTCATTGTGTAACAATGAGCATTGGAAATGCAAACAGACAAAGATCGTCAAAGGTAAACTATTTATTTTAATGCAGTTTGTGAATATGTTACGCCATTGCTGGTTAAAATTTTTGTTTTTTATGGGTCTCTATGCTCAGATAATCGCATCGTATTCTTTCGCAGTAAATCCTTTTTTAAATCTGACAATGCAGTTGGATTAGCAAGATTCTAGGCTTTCGATACGTGTGAGACACTTTGTTTTTCATGAATGTTTAATATGACTATTTATGTAGCGATCACCATATGTTGTGGAATTTCAGCCCGCTAGCGGGTTCCGTGAGAGGAGAGGGTAACTAATTATGTGACTTCTGAAGGTAATTGGTTTCGGCAGAATTTATTTAGGGGCTTCATAGCAAAGGGGGTGAATACATACACACAATACACAATACACAATACAATACACACCACTTTTCTGTTGTTTATGCTTTCAAATTTTTTGAAACAAGTTTTTTTTTTTCACCTCACCAATTTGTACTATTTTGTGTATGTCCATTACATGAAATCCAAATACAAATCCATTGAAATCACAGGTTGTAATCCAACAAAATAGGAAAAATGCCAAGGGGGATTAATACTTTTGCAAGGCATTGTAAAATTGCACACATTTGCATAAAATAACTAACCAACAGTAACTCTTGAACCGTTCAAGCAAACCAACTTTCTCATGTTCAGGCCATCCTAACATAGCCTAAAAGCAGTCCCCTCTGGTCTAAACAAGGGTAGCATCTGTGTCTGTTAGACCAGACATTAAATAAAGATAACATTACAGATGGTTTGTTTGTCACGTGCGCCGAATACAACAGTGAAATGCTTACATACAGGCTTTAACCAACAGTGTAAAAAAGGTATTAGGGGAGCAATAGGTAAGTAAAGAAATAAAAACAACAGTAAAAAGACATTGAAAAATAACAGTTGCGAGGCTATATACAGTAGCGAGGCTATAACAGTAGCGAGACTACATACAGGCACCGGTTAATCAGGATGATTGAGGTAGTATGTACATGTAGATATGGTTAAAGAGTCTATGCATATATGATAAACAGAGAGTAGCAGCAGCGTAAAAGAGGGGTTGACAGGTGGTGGGACACATTGCAGAATGCCCGGTTAGCCAATGTGCGTGGGCACTGATTGGTCGGGCCAATTGAGGTAGTATGTACATGAATGTATAGATAAAGTGACTATGCATATATGATAAACAGAGAGTAGCAGCAGCATAAAAGAGGGGTTGGGGGGGCACACAATGCAAATAGTCCGGGTAGCCATTTGATTAACTGTTCAGGAGTCTTATGGCTTGGGGGTAAAAACGTACCATGCAGTAGTAGAGAGAACAGTCTATGACTGGGGTGGCTGGGGTCTTTGACCATTTTTAGGGCCTTCCTCTGACACCGCCTGGTGTAGAGGTCCTGGATGGCAGGCAGCTTAGCCCCAGTGATGTATTGGGCCGTACACACTACCCTCTGTAGTGCCTTGCGGTCGGAGGCCTAGCAATTACCATACCAGGCAGTGATGCAACCAGTCAGGATTCTCTCAATGTTGCAGCTGTAGAACCTTTTGAGGATCTGAGCACCCATGCCAAATCTTTTTAGTTTCCTGAGTGGGAATAGGCTTTATCGTGCCCTCTGCACGACTGTCTTGGTGTGTTTGGACCACTCAAGTTTGTTGGTGATGTGGAAACCAAAGAACTTGAAGCTCTCAACCTACTCCACTACAGCCCCGTCGATGAGAATGGGGGCGTGCTCGGTCCTCCTTTTCCTGTAGTCCACAATCATCTCCTTAGTCTTGGTTACGTTGAGGGATAGGTTGTTATTCTGGCACCACCAGGCCAGGTCTCTGACCTCCTCCCTATAGGCAGTCTCGTCATTGTCCGTGATCAGGCCTACCACTGTTGTGTCGTCTACAAACTTAATGATGGTGTTGGAGTCATGCCTGGCCATGCAGTCGTGGGTGAACAGGGAGTACAAGAAGGGACTGAGCACACATCCCTAGGGGGTTCCAGTGTTGAGGATCAGTGTGGCAGATGTGTTGCTTCCTACCCTCACCACCTGGGGGCAGCCCGTCAGGAAGTCCAGGGTCCAGTTGCAGAGGGAGGTGTTTAGTCCCAGGATCCTTAGCTTAATGATAAGCTTTGAGGGTACTATGGTGTTGAACACTGACCTGTAGTCAATGAATAGCATTCATAATACTCAGGCTGTCCAGGTGTTACATCCACTTCTGTACAAAAATATTTCCCGTTTGTTTGTGTGTGTGTGTGTTTGTCGGGGTAAAAACACATTCTGTAGCTAACCAATCTGTCATTTCCCAAATGGAAACAAAGGGCCCTTGTATGGAGAGTTAGGGCTTATACTGGAGACAAAATGTGTGTGTGTGTGGCTGGGTTTTGTACTGATACCTTGTCTGGGAAACTCCTCAAGTCCAAACTTTTCCCATACACTCTTTGTGGAGGTGTGTGTATGTATGTGACAAATCGCTGCATCTGAGGTCCATCCAACACATCCACAGGGGTGTAGTGGTGCACTGTGGGGGATGGAATGAGTACAAGAGGTTCTGGGAAGGGGGCATGAAGTCTTCAAAAACACAACGGAACCAAAGTAAATGGTCAGTGGTAATAGAACCAAAGGAGGTCTGAGACAAGGGGTCCGAAAAATTGAGGGCTGTGTTTGTTTGTGTCTGTCTGTCGGCCTGTCTGTCAGTCTTTGTAGGTGTGCATGTGTGAGTGAGAGTTCGAGTTGAGGGGACTCAGGACCTCAAGGAAAATGGAAAAAGAGTCTTCTATCTACCCTTTCTCTGTCTCATTCTCTCCTCATCTAGTTATTTTTCTCCATGACTCTGACACGGAGTGAATGCTCACCCCAACAAACCTCCAAATGAACCAAGACATGGTTGTGTATTCATATTAAGGGCACTTTAACATAAGTCCAACACACTCAATCGCCTCCCCAGAGCAATGTTATACATACAGTGCCTTGCGAAAGTATTCGGCCCCCTTGAACTTTGCGACCTTTTGCCACATTTCAGGCTTCAAACATAAAGATATAAAACTGTATTTTTTTTGTGAAGAATCTACAACAAGTGGGACACAATCATGAAGTGGAACGACATTTATTGGATATTTCAAACTTTTTTAACAAATCAAAAACTGAAAAATTGGGCGTGCAAAATTATTCAGCACCCTTAAGTTAATACTTTGTAGCGCCACCTTTTGCTGCGATTACAGCTGTAAGTCGCTTGGGGTATGTCTCTATCAGTTTTGCACATCGAGAGACTGACATCTTTTCCCATTCCTCCTTGCAAAACAACTCGAGCTCAGTGAGGTTGGATGGAGAGCATTTGTGAACAGCAGTTTTCAGTTCTTTCCACAGATTCTCGATTGGATTCAGGTCTGGACTTTGACTTGGCCATTCTAACACCTGGATATGTTTATTTTTGAACCATTCCATTGTAGATTTTGCTTTATGTTTTGGATCATTGTCTTGTTGGAAGACAAATCTCCGTCCCAGTCTCAGGTCTTTTGCAGACTCCATCAGGTTTTCTTCCAGAATGATCCTGTATTTGGCTCCATCCATCTTCCCATCAATTTTAACCATCTTCCCTGTCCCTGCTGAAGAAAAGCCGGCCCAAACCATGATGCTGCCACCACCATGTTTGACAGTGAGGATGTTGTGTTCAGGGTGATGAGCTGTGTTGCTTTTACGCCAAACATAACGTTTTGCATTGTTGCCAAAAAGTTAAATTTTGGTTTCATCTGACCAGAGCACCTTCCACATGTTTGGTGTGTCTCCCAGGTGGCTTGTGGCAAACTTTAAACAACACTTTTTATGGATATCTTTAAGAAATGGCTTTCTTCTTGCCACTCTTCCATAAAGGCGAAATTTGTGCAATATACGACTGATTGTTGTCCTATGGACAGAGTCTCCCACCTCAGCTGTAGATCTCTGCAGTTCATCCAGAGTGATCATGGGCCTCTTGGCTGCATCTCTGATCAGTCTTCTCCTTGTATGAGCTGAAAGTTTAGAGGGACGGCCAGGTCTTTGTAGATTTGCAGTGGTCTGATACTCCTTCCATTTCAATATTATCGCTTGCACAGTGCTCCTTGGGATGTTTAAAGCTTGGGAAATATTTTTGTATCCAAATCCGGCTTTAAACTTCTTCACAACAGTATCTCGGACCTGCCTGGTGTGTTCCTTGTTCTTCATGATGCTCTCTGCGCTTTTAACGGACCTCTGAGACTATCACAGTGCAGGTGCATTTATACGGAGACTTGATTACACACAGTTGGATTGTATTTATCATCATTAGTCATTTAGGTCAACATTGGATCATTCAGAGATCCTCACTGAACTTCTGGAGAGAGTTTGCTGCACTGAAAGTAAAGGGGCTGAATAATTTTGCACGCCCAATTTTTCTGTTTTTGATTTGTTAAAAAAGTTTGAAATATCCAATAAATGTCGTTCCACTTCATGATTGTGTCCCACTTGTTGTTGATTCTTCACAAAAAAATACAGTTTTATATCTTTATGTTTGAAGCCTGAAATGTGGCAAAAGGTCGCAAAGTTCAAGGGGGCCGAATACTTTCGCAAGGCACTGTAAGAAACGGCGAAACGAAACAAAAAAAAAACACATTTATATATTACAGCTGTATATTTTCCCCCATAGTATTAACAAGGGAGATGTACCTGTCCATAGTTTTTTATTAGGAAAGGCAATTGTACTTATAATCTCATGTTAAATAACAAACAACAATTTTGTCTGTCATTGTTTCTTGTCGCTTCAATTTCTGCCTAACCTTGCTGCATCCTCTTCTCTTTACAAAAGGACCACAATGGAAATAAGCTTTTAAGCTATATAGTGTTATCCTTGATGATTTAAAAAAAAAAATTATGTGGAGGCATCACCGGCTGAAGCTCCCTTATGTATTCTCTTAAATGGTCTAATAAATTAAATCAATCAATCAACCTCTCCTCAATTTCTCCTCGCACACCTTCAGGATTAAGATGAAGCTGTGTTTCTGTGATTTTTTAAAGATTTTCCAGCCCACTTTATTATATACAAGATGAATTGGTCATTCATGCAAGAAAAATATATCCAGATCATACTAAAATATGTATTGTTTCGTCTATGTAGCTTGAGTTAAAATGCATTCCATTCCAAAATACTTATCTTTCTCTTCCGTCAGTGTACACGCCGAGATTTGGCTTGTCATAATATATGTTTCAAAGCCAGTCTTCTTTCTGACACACTCTGATGTAAAGTTCTCCTGATTCTCAAAACTGTCGATAAAAGTTTGCTGCTGGGGAGAGATAAAGTTACGTTCACACACACGCACGCACGCACACGTTTGTGCACAAACTAACAACCACACACCTCCCCCAGCAGAGAATACTGTTCAATCAAGGATATGACAAAACGCACAAGACATAGATAAACCAGAAACCCACACTGACTTCTCTCACCAACATCCTTCTCCCCATACACAGCTCAGCTTAGCTTCAGCCCTGTAATAAGGGGAGAAGGATGTTAAATTTAAAAACATTGAAATCAAATGTTTTATTTATTTTCTATTTTACTAGTCAAGTCAGTTAAGAACAAATTCTTATTTACAATCACGGCCTACCGGTGGGTTAACTGCATTGTTCAGGGGTAGAACGACAGATTTTTACCTTGTCACCTCGGGGATTTGATCCGACCAAACCCTAACTCAGACGACACTGGGCCAATTGTGCACCGCCCTATGGGACTCCTAATCACAGCTGGTTGTGATACAGCCTGGAATTGAACCAGGGTCTGTAGTGACGCCTCTAGCACAGAGATACAGTTGGCCTTAGACCGCTGCGCCAGTCGGGAGCCCAAATTAAGCAAAAGAGGAGTCTGGGGTAACTGCAACTCAACATAGCTGCTGGAACATGTTTGTCAACATAAATAGGCGTATCAACACAAGTGGGTGTACGGAAAGCGAACAGCTAATTGGGCAGATTTGTTACCATTTAAGACAGTTTTTTTGTTACACCCACCGAGGATAGCGGGTTCAATCTCAGTACTAGTCACTTGTCTTCCTAGTTCTGGCCGCCTTGGGCCAAACTGAGCAATTGGGGAGAACGGCCTTGGTGAGGAAGGTGAACAAGAACCCGATGGTCACTCTGACAGGGCTCTAGAGATCCTCTGTGGAGATGGGAGAACTTTCCAGAAGGACAACCATCTCTGCAGCACTCCACCAATCAGGCCTTTATGGTAGTGGCCAGACGGAAGCCACTCCTCAGTAAAAGGCACATGACAGCCCGCTTGCCAAAAGGCACCTAAAGACTCTCAGACCATGAGAAACAAGATTCTCTGGTCTGATGAAACCCAGATTTAACTCTTTGGCCTGAATGTCAAGTGTCACGTCTGGAGGAAACCTGGCATCATCCCAATGGTGAAGCATGGTGGTAGCAGCATCATGCTATGGGATGTTTTTCAGTGGCAGGGACAGGGAGACTAGTCAGGATAGAGGTAAAGATGAGCGGAGCAAAGTACACAGAGATCCTTGGTGAAAACCTGCTCCAGAGCGCTCAGGACCTCAGACTGGGGAGAAGGTCCACCTTCCAACAGGTCAACGACCCTAAGCACACAGCCAAGACAACGCAGGAGTGGCTTGAGACAAGTCTCAGAATGTCCTTGAGTGGCCTAGCAAGATCCCGGACTTTAAAACTAGTTAGGGATAGGCGGGACGCAAATGTCTCAACTGGCCAATTGCCAGGGAAAATGCAGAGCGCCAGATTAAAATAAAATACTATAAAATTCAAACTTTCATTAAATCACACATGTAAGATACTCAATTAAAGCTACACTCGGTGTGAATCCAGCCAACATGTCAGATTTTAAAAATGCTTTTTGGCGAAAGCATAAGAAGCTATTATCTGATACCCTGCACCATCTGCACCAGCAGTAAACAAAGGAGTTAATATATTTCAACCCTGCAGGCGCTACACAAAATGCTGAAATAAAATATAAAACACGCATTACCTTTGACAAGCTTCTTTTGTTGGCACTCCAATATGTCCCATAAACATCGCAATTTGTCCTTTTGTTCGTCCATATATATCCAAAATGTCCATTTATAAAGCGTGTTTGATCCAGAAAAAAAACAGCTTACAAAAAATGCCACGTCACTACAAAATATTTCAAAAGTTGCCTATTAACTTTGCCAAAATATTTTTAAATGTTAATAATCGATCAAATTGTAGACGGGGCAATCTGTGTTCAATACAGGAAAGAAAACAAACCAGCGCCACTTTTCACGTCTTAAGCAACTCACAAAAGTGTACCCAGTTCCGAGTTGGCCTACTCCTTCATTGCACAAAGGAATAACCTCAACCAAATTCCAAAGACTGGTGACATCCAGTGGAAGCGGTAGGAACTGAAAACAAGTTCCTATGAAATATCCCTTGGCAATAACAAGTCAGGGAACAGAGAGAGAAAAATAAAATAAAAATTCTGAACAGTTAGTCCTCGGGGTTTTGCCTGCTACATAAGTTCTGTTATACTCACAGACATGATTCAAACAGTTTTAGAAGAGTGTTTTCTATCCAAATCTATGAATAATATGCATATCTTATATTCTTGGCATGAGTAGCAGGAAGTTGAAATTGGGCACGCTATTTATCCAAAAGTGAAAATTCTGCCCCCTGGCCCCAAGAGGTTTTAACCCGATCAAACATCTCTGGAGAGACCTGAAAATAGCTGTGCAGCAATGCACCCCATCCAACCTGACAGAGCTTGAGAGGATCTACAGAGATGAATGGGGAAAAAATCCCCAAATACAGGTGTGCCAAACTTGTACCGTCATTAACAAGCACACTCGATGCTGTAATCGCTGCCAAAGGTGCTTCAACCTAAGTACTGAGTAAAGGGTCTAAATACTTACGTAAATGTGATATTTCAATAATAATTCTAAAAACCTGTTTTTGCTCTGTCATGTATTGTGTGTAGATTGATGAGTGGAAAACAATTATTGAATACATATTTGAATAAGGCTGTAAGCTAAAAAAATGTGGAAAAAGTCAAGGGGTCTAAATTCTTTCAGAAGGCAGTGTGTATATAATACTATCTGAAATAAAAAATTACCAAAACAGATGATATCCAAATTACAATTAGTTATAATTTTTGTAAAACTAAAATGTATTTTTTCCCCTTAATAATGTGCAGGTTTTTCCAATGTAAAATCCACATATGGCACCAGTCAAAAGTTTAGACACACCTACTCATTCCAGGGTTTTTCTTTATTTTTACTATTTTCTACATTGTAGAATAATAGTGAATACATCAGAACTACAAAATAACACAAATATAATCATGTAGTAAGCAAAGTAATGTTAAACAAATCACAATATATTTTATATTTGAGATTCTTCAAAATAGCCACCCTTTGCTTTGATGACATACACACCCATAGACAAACTGACAGACGGATGGATGGACGGACATTGGTCCGTCCATCTGTCAGTTTGCCTATGTGTGTGTGTGTGTGTGTGTGTGTGTGTGTGTGTGTGCGTGCATGCTTGTGTACATGTTTGTGTGTCAGACCACAACACTGCTCACTGATAGAACTAGCCCTATTGTCTGCTGTCTTACCACTATCTTGTCAATTTACAATATCCAAAATATTGAAGAGTGGAGATGGTAAGAGACTAATGGTGTCTCAATGATGCCATGCAGAGTTGATGGGTGCTGGTGTGATGGGATAGGGAAACATGGTCAAACACATTCAAAGTGTGTGTACTGTATGTGTGCTGTATATGTGTGCTGTATATGTGTGTGTGTGTGCATGGGTGTGGTTGTGTGTGTACCTCTGTTCCTGTGTGGTTGTGTACCTCTGTCCGTGCTGTGTCATGTCGATGGCCCTTCTGGCGGGTACGGGGGAGCCTCCGTCTGTGACACTCAGCACCTCCATAGACTTCCTCTCCGGTCTCTTTTTGCCATGGCGGTTCAGCATGGGGGAGTCCACACGCTTCCTGGGGGGGTCTGAGGAGAGGAGGGGGAGTGAGACAGAGAGAGGGGAGAAAGGATATATATACTGTATATAGAGCGAGATAGAGAGAGAGAAGATCACACACTAGCTACAGTGCAGTTTGACAGTCAAGCACATGCATTAGCGCACACTTAAACCTCTCCCTGGTTCCCCATGTATTTGATATATTCCAGAGCTAACACACCTCATTTAACTCATTATCAAGCCCTTGACTAGTTGAATCAGGTGGGGAGGGCTTCTTCCCATAGTGCTTGATGTAATACATTTCCGTGAGTTAACACCGTCAACATTTCCGTGAGAAAATTTCTGTGAGAACCTTTCTGTGAGAAGATTCACCGTCAACATAGATTTTACAATTGCTACTGTCTTGTGATTTTGGGCGTGGTCATTTTATTTTACCAATCTCATTGCGTGGGGGCAGGTTCTGGTCCTCGTGGCTGGGGTACCTCTCCTTACGGTCCAACAGCAGGAAGTAGATCATCTTCTCCTGGTTATCTCTGCAGAGCAGAAGAAAGATGACAAAAGGGGATTGATCTGAGCAAAAAGTGGAGGATCAGGTTGGTTGATACTACATAAACCAAAACTAATAGTGTATAGCTAATAGCAGCCAATAATCTCAATGGAGCAACTGTCACTCCTTTAAAGACTTCATGCTCCATGACAGACGAAAATATACTTTTTATTACCTCACTAGACATCGATAAAATTATATATTTTCAAACAAGCAAATCATAAAAAAATCATACAATGTGATTTTCTGGATTTTTGTTTTAGATTCCGTCTCTGACAGTTGAAGTGTACCTATGATAAAATGACAGACCTCTACATGCTTTGTAAGTAGGAAAACCTGCAAAATTGGCAGTGTTTCAAATACTTGTTCTCCCCACTGTATATTTTTTCAATTCAGCCACTCCAAGCTCATTACGTACAACGTCTTCAATGCACATTGAGTTAATTCATCTGTCAATTTCACGCATGTCTTTTTCAACCACAATTAGCACATTGAAACAGCTCCAGCTATGACCATATAACAGTTAAATAAAAATTATCTGAAAATGTAATGATTCTGTGTCATGCCCTGATCTGTTTCACCTGTCCTTGTGATTGTCTCCACCCCCTCCTGGTGTCGCTTATTTCCCCCAGTGTATTATCCCTGTGTTTCCTGTCTCTCTGTACAAGTTTGTCTTGTATGTTCAAGTCAACCACCATGTTTTTTCCGTGCTCCTGCTTTTCTATTCTATTTTACTAGTCCTCCCGGTTTTGACCTTTGCCTGTTTTTCTGGACTTCATTCCTGCCTGCCTGACCATTCTGCCTGCCATTCTGTACCTCTGGAACTCTGAACTGGTTTTGACCTTTTGCCGGTCCACGATCATTCTCTTGCCTACTCCTTTTGGATTGTTAATAAACATCTTGGACGCTAACCATCTGCCTCCTGTGTCTGCATCTGGGTCTCACCTTGTGCCCTTATATTCTGGACCTGTTCTGACTGACATTTTCATGTACAGAATGCTCTGTGAACGGTGCAACATCAAATGCTGTACACTCTGTGAAAGAGCTCAGTATCCTGTTTCAGATGCCACTCTACGCCCGTAGCTGAGATGGAGTATGTGAAATCTGACTCCTCATTTGCATAGGAGGTGACAAGTCACATTTTCTGGCCTGTCCAGACGAAGGATCGATTTCCTCTGGCTGTGAAACTCAGAGCCCTGGTTGTAATATGGCATATAAAACGGAAGGGTCTGGGGAATGCAGCGATAGATGAAGACCTGCAACTTCAGCTAAAAAAGAAAAGAAGAATAAATGGAATTAACGCTTCCGACTATCTTTTTGCTTTCAGACCCAGAGGAGGAGAGAGAGAGCAGAGAGATGATAAGAATAGTAGAGAGGAGAGAAGGGAAATAAAGAAAGGAAAGAGTAAGGAAAGAGAGAAGAGGACGGAAGAAAGGGTGAGAAACGAATGAGAGAGGGCAAATAATAAAATGGGGAAGAAAGGAAAATGAAGAGGAGAGATAACAGAAAACTGAAGAGCACTTGAAATGTGAAAAAAGGTAACTTTAGGGATGATGCATGGGCCCTTCACAGCGAATCATAACTAAACCTTCAGAGAACCACACTGAAACTTTCACAGGCCCTTAGGAAGGTCATAGGTAACACAATCTCAACACACAACCCCTGCCCTAAAGGCATCGCCGCTTTGCTTTATTTGTGACGCTCTAAAATGCTCCAACAGTGAAACAAACACACGCACTACACTATCTATATCACAAATGCTTAAAGGTATTCATTCACATGAGCACAAACACACACATTCACACTCTCTCTCTATCTCCCACCTGCACTCACACACACACAAACCCTGCAGTGCAGAAACAGTGTGACCCAGGAGCTTGTTACGTGGAGGTGTGCAAGCAGGTGGTATTAAGCACTGCTGCCAAAGTCGTGTGATAACAGCAAAGTGACGTATGTCTGCTGACATCCAAAGCAACAGGTTCAAAGGATTTCATAAGAACCCAAGGCCTCTGGAGCTTAGAGACAATTCCCCTCTCCCCTTTCCCTTTATCCCTCTCCTCCGCTCACCTTCCCCAATGTTCACACCTCCATTCAACAACCTTCCCTCTTTCTCCGCTCCTCTGCCTTCTGTGCTCATGTCCTTGAGTCCTTATGGTCCTCTCCTCTCTTCTCCTGTCCTTTCTCTCTTATGTCCCTTCTCATTTTGTACCATCCACCACCCTATCATCTCATCTAATCTTGTCTCCTTCCTTCATCCATCTTTCTCTGATCTTCTTTCCCCCATTGTTCTCCCACCATATCCTAATTTGTCCTCCCCTCCCCCCCTTCTCCCACCTCCATCATTTCTCACTCCCTCTTCCCCATCCCTTCCATCCATCTTTCCTCACTCTCTCCCACCCCCCTTTGTTCCAGCCTCCTTGCCCCCCTTCCTCCCTCCTCACCCCTCCATCCATCCCTCCTTCACTACTCACTCGTCCGAGAGCAGGTCCTTCATCAGTTTGTTCTTGTCTCTGAAGCAGCCCAGAGAATGCATGCTGTCCAGTACATCCGGATCTATGTCGTCTGTAGATGGCAGGCTCCGTATAGCCACCTTCCTGGGAACAGGCTGCTCTGGTTCGGGTTCATTCTTACCCCCTCTGAGGAAACAGCATAGAGGGTAGTGTTAGTATAGTGGTGTTGCCACTTGATACGCGGGAGTCCAGAGTTTAATTCCCTGCTCCTTTATGGTTCACCGCATTTGACCAGAGCTGGTCAAAGTGGAGTACTATATGCGGAATATGGTGCCATTTGGGATGCAAAGCAAACACATTTACATCAATAAGTGATTTAATTAAGATGAGGAAATATTGGAGGACTATGGTCGCAAAATTTCAGTAACTTTCCCAAAATTCCCAGGTTTTCTGGAAATCCCAGTTGGACTATTTCAAGAATCAGATGAGAATCGGGAGTCAATTAACTTTTTCACACGTGAGTTTCAAATATCTCTAATGGTCCCCAAGCGTGAATCTTTTTAAAATGTATTTCTTGATAATATAATTTACAAAAAAAGTGTTTCATTTTTATTTTTTAAACCAGATACAAACATACATATACGAACATCAATTTACAGATGCACACAAACAATGACTACATCTCATTTGCCCAGATCTGCATGCTCACAACCCCATCCCTATTGCCTGCATTATTGTTTGCCACATGGCCTTAAATTGTACCAATTAGTTTTTCTCAGTCTCCCAGGTCACCCATGCTATTTCAATAATAAATAATTTGTTTTTTCCATTGTGTTAATAATGGTGGATTTAATGATTTCCAAGTTTAGTATACGTTTTGTCAAGATGAGTGATGAGAAGAGAATCGTCCAGTCCATTGGGTATCTCACTACACCCCCATATGCTATGTCTTGAAATATGCAGACAGACGGATTAAAAGTAAGTTAACATTGTAATACTTCTGACGGCCAACATTCTAGCTCCGCCCACAAGTTTTAGACTTCATAGGATTCCCAGAAGGCATGGGTTATTGAGTCATTGTTAGTTTTACACTTAAAACATGACCAGATAATCTTGTTTCTCATGGTCTGAGAGTCCTTGAGGTGCCTTTTGGCAGACTCCTCTTTAAATGTTCAAGAATTATAATTTGTTTATGTACATTGACTATTGCAAGAGAACCACATCTGCTGACTTTAAGTGTTCGAGAACCATATGCTTTTTTACCCCATCATGGAGCCCATGCACATTCCATGTGATAAGTTGGATTGTGTTGTTCTTTACTTGTATAGAATCAAAGTTAACCTTATCTGTTCCATCTATTATTGAAGAACAAAGTAAAACATTTTTAGCAGATATGGCATTTGAGAGCGGTGGGCATTCCTTAGAATGGGATCATCATAGTATAAATTCATAGTTATTGTAAACATTACATATATAGAGTATGGGAATGTGGGCTGAGCAGACATGTATCAAGACACAAAGAAATGCACAGAAAAACAAAATAAAGCAAAGTACATATCTGTACTGCCTTTTTTTCGCCTAATGGTAAAACTAAACACAGTATGTGGATACATACATTGTACATGCATTTGAAGAAAGACCACTTAAGCCACTTAGGTACTGTGGTTGGTTTGTTTTACCTTAAAAATGAAGGTATAGTGGCTAGTGGGGGTGTACTTGGGGTGAAATGGGATGAGTGGAGGCCCCACACACACACCCCAGACAAGTGTCTGATGTCCTCCCAGTCACTCCATCCCAATTCTAGATTTGTGTAGTTCTGAGGTCTCTAAAGACCAAAAGCCGTAATAAATTCCTGGCAACTGGCCTCTGAACCTTCAAAATGCTTAATAAGATGGACCTATGCAACCGAGGACACTCAAGGCACAGGGAAGCCTAAATGCATCTCAAACAAAGACACTGAGCCAACTAAGACCATTGAGGATACAACCAACTCTGCCACATTGAAGGCTTTGAATCAACAAACTTTGATACAGGCAATGGTCAAACAAGCAGTTAAGGAATCCCTGGAGGAACTGCTTTCGGGAGAAATTAAATATCTTAAGGATACGTGTTCTGTGAAAAGTAATTTTGCCACGTATTTATGTCATGTTGGATAAAAACAAGTGGCTGACATAATGGGACAGGACTTGGGACGTGTATCCCTGTTTTGGATCCTCCTGATTTGAGAATTTGAGTTCCTACCAGACAAGCTATAGACTTCCCGACTTGTGGGAGGTTACTCTTTTTGTTTATTTTATTGTTAAACCCCAGCTGTCAGAGTTTGTTCAGAAATATGTATAATGGTGCGCAAATATTTTCCTGTTTGTAATTGAACAGGTGTTTTTTAAATGTATTTTCTTGTTGGTTTTTGTCATACACTTATCCATACATTCTATATGACAAAGGTTTTTAATGAACCGTGAGCTCATCTTAATGTTGTTAAATTCCCATGGTTGAAATTCCGCTATCAAGTGTACCAAATGCTTAGAATACATCAGATGTAAATACGTTGATATTGCCCTTATACAAGAAACCCACCTAAAACATTCTGATGTCTATAGAATCCAAAACAGATACTTTAAATGTGTTGCTCACTTCTTAGCCACTAACAAAACGAAAGGTGTTTTAATATGTGGAAGGACCACCAGAGGGCAGGCTGGGCTCACGGATAGTACCCCAACAAGGCATGGGAGACAAAGTAACCAGAGGCAATTAAGCACAGCTGACGGTACTAATGACATACTCTCCTTCCCCTATAAGAGAGAGAATGGAACCAGCACAGGGAGGAGGGGAAAACTATCTCTGGAAGATGGAGGGAGGGAGGGAGGGAGAGAGGGAGAGAGGGAGAGAGGGAGAGAGGGAGAGAGGGAGAGAGGGAGAGAGAGAGAGAGAGAGAGAGAGAGAGAGAGAGAGAGAGAGAGAGAGAGAGAGAGAGAGAGAGAGAGAGAGAGAGAGAGAGAGAGAGAGAGAGAGAGAGAGAGAGAGAGAGAGAGAGAGAGAGAGAGAGAGAGAGAGAGAGAGAGGCGATCCAGGAAGAACCACTAAGACGGTGACAGTCCCGTGACTTTTGTTGTAGTTTAAAGATAATCCTATTGTGTTCCTGTTTCATCTGGAGAAGAAGATGTATGTTTTTCCTTGGAAGATTTTCATTGATTATGTTGGAGTGTTTGTGTTGACCAAATGCCCTCAATAGAGAACTGTGTTCAATCAAGAAAACCTACTCCTGACTCGTTTATTCCACCTTCCCGCTTTAGAGTGACGCCCAATTACTTGGTCCGCTCACAAATATTATTTGATAGAAAACTGTGTTCAGGTTGAGGCTTCTGATAATGATGATACAGAACGTTTTGTATTTGTAACTATGGTTATAAATCACTCTAAGATGTGTCGTGACTTTACTTTCATTAATCTGATGACTGTTATTTATTTAATCAACTATGTTTAATTGTTACCCGATTAAATTAATCATGTAACAATGAACTTATTATGATTTGGGGCACCACAGAAGAGGTTGTTTAAAGAGCTACCATCTCCCGAATTAATCTCTATAAAGGTATATCTATTTCATCATTAAACAGTCATCTTCTCATCATTCTGAACAGTCATAACCGTATCACCTGCAAAAACCCTTAAGCATTAATACAACAGAACTCAATCTGTTTGCAAAGATACTTGTCATCAGATTGGAACTGCTTGTAGGAAATCTAATTAGCTATGATTAAACTGGGTTTATAAAGGGTAATTTAACCTCAGACAATATTAGATGTGTATATATCATGAGTCCGAAAACGACCTAGTCCTTGCTGCACCTTTTAGTTTGGATGCAGAAAAATCCTTTGACCGGCTAGAATGGAACTATTTATGGTGTGTTTCGGAGTTCTGTGGTTTTGGTAAAGAATTTATCTCCATGTTACAAACATTGTATTCTGCATCCCAAGCAGTTTTCTAGACAGGAAAAATTATATCTAAGACAACGTTCCACAAAACAAGGATGTCCATTATCACCAATGCTCTTTGCCCTGTCTTTGGAGCCCCTTGCCCAAGTGATTAGATTGAACCCACTTATTTCACCCATCAATATTAAAAGGTACTCTGCATAAATTGTCCCTCTATGTTGATGATGATATTGTATTTCTCAGATCTCAATTTACCTTCCACAGATTCTGAAATGATTTACTCTGTTCGGTTAATTTTCTGGATATAAAAAAACAGGGAAATCTATACTGGTGCCCCTTAATAGCCCTGCGAAATTAATTACTTTGCATACTGCATTCTCCAGTGCAGTGGCATGAGGCAGAATTTATTTATTTGGGCATATGCATACCCACCATATTTACAGAGGGAACTATGTAAAACTAAAAGAGGAGATCACCCCTGATTTGCAGAGATGGCCCTATCTTAAAATCTCATTACAAGGTAAGATTTCTATTAAAAAAATGAATGTACTTGTATTTGATGAAATGAAATTGTATTTCTCTATGTTGTCTATATCTCCTCTGACAAAATACTTTGAGGAATTAAAGTCATGACCTCAAAGTTTATTTAGAATGATAAAAAGTCACACATTCGATATGATACTCTTACGCGGTTAAAGGGATTAGGAGGTTCATTTCTTCGAGATTACAAATTACATTACTGATCTTGCCAAATAAAATCCTTGAGAGTATTCTGCAATGATTCTATTGCAGCTTCTTGGAGAGACATAGAGGAAGCACTTGTTGCACTGCATAGACTTACATATAAAAAAAAAATCCGGTATCAAGGTAAAAACAGCATTCAAAAAATGTGGTTAAATTATTTCCAACTCACTACAAATATGGTACTACGCTGAGAAACATATAGGCAACACTAAGAAGTTCTGTGAATCTTCTTCTATATTGCATAACCATAACCTGCTGACAAACAATAAACCTTTTGTGTACCCATTGTGGGCGGATAAGGGTAACATGTTTTGGGAATGTCCTGTGGTGTCCCAATTCTGGTCACATGTTCCACAGTTCCTTACAAAAATTATGGGTTTCCCTGTAAACAAAGATGCACTTTTATTTTTGTTCAATGATGACTCTTCATTTGTACTGCAACTGGTTCAGAAATAAATAATTTATGCGGGGTTAAAACAGTTATGATTAGTGCTTGGATTACCCCTCCAATCCTCTTGACTCAAACATGTTCATCATATTTTCAAGATATTGTTCGTATGGAGCGATCAGTGGCCGTGATAAACAAAGCTTGGGCAAATACAGTTAATGCATGGGGATGTATAATGTACATCTCTATCAGATATCAACAACTCTTGACCAAGCTATGGACCTACACTACATGGTAAGAGAATGGGGGGATAACATTTTCTTTCCTGAGAATAATATTGTAAACCCTACTTCCTTCCTGACATATGTGTACTCAATTAATGGGCTTCTGACAGTATGTAAATAGTTGTATTGTATATTAGTGTTGTCATGTCAGCAAATACTTGTAATGTAATCCTGCCTTGTATATTTTGTGTAATATGAAATAAAATAAAATGTTGATCGCAAAAATAATAAAGAAACCGTCACAGGGAAGCTCATCTGTGTGCTCGTCGTCCTCAACAGGGTTTTGTCCTGACTGGAGTTTGGCGTTGTAACTGACTTCAGTGGGCAAATGCTCTCCTTTATGGCCACTGGCATAGAAGGTGATAGACTACATATTTGTGTGCTCTTCACGGATGAATCCCGGTTTCAACTGTACCAGGCAGATGGCCGACAGCGTATGGCATCTGGTGGGCGAGCGGTTTGCTGATGTTAACATTGTGAAGAGTGTCCCATGGTTGCGGGGTTTTATGGTATGGGAAGGCATAAGCTACGGACAAACGAACAAAACTGCATTTCATAGATGGTAATTTGAATGCACAGAGTTACCGTGACGAGATCCTGAGGCCCATTGTCGTGCCATTCATCCTCCGCCATCACCTTGTGTTTCAATGCACGGCCCATGTCACAAGGATCTGTACACAATTTCTGGAAGCTGAAAATGTCCCAGTTATTCCATGGCCTGCATACGAACCAGACATGTCACCCATTGAGCATGTTTGGGATGCTCTGGATTGACGTGTACCACAGGGTTTTCCAGTTCATGCTAATATCCAGCAACTTCGCACAGCCACAGTCAACAGACTGATCAACTCTATGTGAAGGAGATGTGTCGCGTTGCCTAAAGGCAAATGGTGGTCCCACCAGATACTGACTGGTTTTCTGATCCACGCCTCTACCACGCCTCTTTTAAAGGTATCTGTGACCAACAGATGCATATCCGTATTCCCAGTCATGTAAAATCCATAGATTAGGGCCTAATGAATTTCTTAGAAATGACTGATTTTCTTATATGAACTGTAAGTCAGCCAAATTGTTGCATTTATATTTTTTGGGGGACAATAGAATCTAGATTGTATTGGGAGAAGGGGTAAAGAATATTGTCTCAACTGTATGTAGCCTTGTATGCTTTTTTCTGTTTCTTCCTCTCCTGAGGGCATTGGGCTCTCTTTCAACTGGAAACGTTTCCTGAAGCCTGTTCAGGGCTTCATCCGCTCTTGTGAACTCCAGCCTCTGTGTTCCCTTCCATACCCATAGCACTCAGGGAATCAGAGTTGAGACCTCAAGTGACTGCCTGATCAGAATGAAATTCTTACGTTTTTTTCTCAGTTTAGCAGACAGATCCTGGACAACTCAAATGGCCTGGCCATGGATTTTAATCTCCTTTCCCACAGTGCCTTCAGAATATTGACTTTGGTCTGATAGTTCCACAGCTTAAAGATTACCATGCGAGGGTACAGTACTTAATGTTCTTCTGCTTCACACCGGTCCGATGGCATTGCTCCAGATCCTCAAGTGATACATCCACGCTAAGCTCCTCCGATATCAGCTTGATCATGTAGCTGGAAAGGTCTCCTTTTCCTCGTCTTCCAGTAGGGACAATATTCTCATATTGTTTTGTCTCATTTGTCTCATTTATTTTTATATCATCCATACATTTGGCTAAAGGACTCTATTAGGACATTTGTCTAATGTGCCCTGCCTAGGGCGATCCTACTTAAATGGTGTGTTGCTTAAGTCCTCACTCTCATAAGGTACGTTTTTTTCCGTTATTCATATCACAAACAACTTTTACCAGTTGAATGTAAATGTAAATAATCAAATATAATAATTGTTTGTATTACAACTTTTCTTAAATTTTGTATTAAAACATGCAAACGAGCCACTATTCCATTAAATATGTGCATATTTGCATATCGTGCAAATATCTTTTTCTGGAGACTGGATGCCTACATTTTTGAGTTTCAATTTGTTAAAACACTCCAGGACCGGACTTGTCCAGCGCAGATTATGGATTAATACTTAAAAAAAAATCTTAAATACTAAAGACATGCACGTAAAATGCATTGTTTGAGCATTTTTTCAAAGAAAATGTTATCTAGAATAAAAAATTATAACATATCAACAATGCCCTGTGGGTAAATCTGGAGAAAATATCTAAGGATAACCACACAATATTTGCTGAATGCAGATGCTTCTGAAGCTGAGAAAAATCAGTTGGCGTTGTGTGTCACGACTTCCGCCGAAGTCGCTCCCTCTCCTTGTTCGGGCGACGTTCGGCTGTCGACGTCACCGGCTTTCTAGCTACCGCCGATCCATTTTTCATTTTCCATTTGTTCTGTCTTTGTCTTTCACACCTGGCTTCACTCAACCAATTACTTGTTTATTATTTAACCCTCTGTTCCCCATGTTTGGTTTGTGAGTGATTGTTCTTTGTACATCGGTCCTTTTTCTGGGCTCGTTATGTTGCTGTGAATTTTTTGTATTTTGAGTAAAATACGCTGATTACTCAATTCTGTTGTCCTGCGCCTGACTCTCTACACCAGCTACACACACAGGATCATTACAGTGTGGGACTGTTGGGAAATGGCAATTAAAGACAAGTACACTGAATTCATAGTGCCAAACGCCTAATTAGACCCAATCACCCTCTCTTTAAAATAAATTACTAAATATAGTCCAGTTTGTAACACTCTCTGTGAAATGGGCTTTTACATTATGCTTAATTGAATGCAGTGAGCTTTAAAATGATTGATGAATGTCCATTTTAAAGTGGTTAAAATGCATAAAAATGTTGATGACAGTAGTGTGATAAAATAAAGAAAATATACTTTTTTTAAATAATGGACCAAAACACCAACAAATCTCAAAATTGATAGGTAGATGCAAAAAGGTCATTTCAGCCAGTTGTGCCTGGCATTAATACAAATTGTTGATTACTTATAAGGTCATAAGGCCCAGGGGCATCACCTTAGGGAGGCCTACAGTGCTGACCTGGAGACCTCTGGGAAAGCAGCTAGGGAAGCAGAAGCTGTAACAGTTATAGGGTCTCAGGAACCCACACTAGCAGACCAAAGATTGGTATTAACTCAGGCCCGACACTAGAGATTCTAGTATAAGTCCTCATCACATCCACCATTGCGTGTGTGTGCTTACGAAAGTAGTAAGAGCACATGCCACGGGCAATGAAACCAAGGATCATGGTAGCATTCAAAATACTGTCAGGCATTGTCCATGAGCGGGACTGATTATCAGGCCGTGATTAAGAAGACTAAGATCAACGACCATCTGTCCCTCAAAGAATTTGGTCTTGAGCAGTAGGTTCAAGAGTGCACTTCACATCGCTTCGCAATTTCAATCTCTGTGTCCAGCCTATCCCTGGGGAGCTGGTACAGCGCTAGGTCTTCTATGTGGACAATTAGTCCCTCTGGCTTATTAACAAAGACTGTCTAGTTTGGAATGGCATGTTGGGTGATTGAGTCATGACGGTCCTACAGGAGGTCATGGAATTGGAGGTGCAGTGAAGGCTGCTGAGGAGTGGAGAGCTCATTATAATGTCTGGAACGGAACAAATGGAATGGCATCAAACAGATGGAGACCATGTATTTGATACCCTTCCACCTATACTCCAGCCATTACCATGAGCCCGTCGTCCCCAATTAAGATGCCACCAACCTTCTGTGCGGAGGTGAATGGTGTGTTAACAAGCCACATGTCTCTACCATCTCCACCTAAATGGTGGTCACATTATCCCTGGTTGTCAGTCTTGCACGGCAGCGCTCATCACTGGATAAGGGTTTAAGAATAGTGTCTTGGAAATTCTTTCCCACATGTTGCAACCTAAGTGACTGGGCCTTCAGCTGTTGTTGGATTAGGGCCAGCTCATCTGTTAGTTCTCTAACATTATTTTTGACAGTGGCCAGCCTGACTGTATTGATGGCAGTGGTACCTAAAAAGAGGAGTGTCCCTACCGCTGCCCCTATTGAGAGTAAAACTCAAAAGAATCGCGTCTGGGCTCTGCTAATCCTGGTGAATTTTTTAAGTTGTGCCAACATGTGATCGGTGTCTAGCAGGGCATGCTTAAAGGAAAAATCCACCCAAAACCACTCATTCCTTTAATTTATAGTGCCAAATAACACTAATATGTGAGAACAATAGTGTTTGTGAACAAATTTTTCATTTTAGCATTACAACAAGGTTGGTAGCAATATGAAACATTGTTGTAGCTCAAGTCGACCACAAAATCCACAATGCAATGCTCTTTCTAAGGACTGGCTGGCTAGCTAGCTAGCAAGCAAACATAGCTACACACAATAATAGCAAAGACAATATCAGCATGTAAAGTAGCTAGTTGACTGTAAAATCGCCTAAACAATCCCACCATGTTCAATCGACAGATTGATGTGCCTCACAGAGTGGAGCCTGATATTCGCATCGGCAGATATACTTTTGAGGAGATGGGAAACATTGCCCATGCTACGCCAATGGGCCGCACGGTGCATACTGAGCGATTCTGGGACAAGGAGCGCTCTTCTTCAAGGAGTGAATGGGAATCTATTGGGTGCTAGCTCAAAAACACAACATTAGCACATATTTCGTCAACAAGAAGTACAACATTACAAATCTTTTCAGAGATCTGACATAATTAACTTGCTATCTGTAATATCCTAAAGCTTTGAAATCGTGACATTATGTATTTTCAAGGAAAATAGGCATGTTTCACAACATATACACTGACTATGAGAAGATCTATCAGGGGGATAGGGCTGCTAAGCTAATAGTCACGCAATCTCTTCTCAAAGTCAGTGTATATGTTGAGAAACATGTCTATTTTCCCCTTAAAGATGGTGCCGACAGAGAGGGCAGTCTCGCTTCTAGTCCTTAGGAAACTTTGCAGTATTTTGTTTTTTATGTATTATTTCTTACATTGTTAGCCCAGAAAATCTTAAGGGTTATTATATACAGCCGGGAAGAACTATTGGATATCAGAGCGAGCACTACAACCAGGAATACGACTTTCCCGAAGCAGATTCTTTGTCTGCACCACCCAGGGCATTTAAACTGATTCCAGAGGCCTACCAAAAACTACCCCGCCGGAGAAGAGGGAGACAGAACGGTTTTCTGGTCAGACTTCGTATGCGCGCACACCACCCACACCACCCATTACTCGCTAATGTCCCATCTCTAGACAACAAGGTAGACCAAAATAGGGCAAGGGTTGCTTTCCATAGAGACATCAGGGATTGTAACATACTCAGTTTCACAGAAACATGGCTTTCTCGGGATATGCTGTCGGAGTCGGTATAGCCACCTGGATTCTCAGTGTGTCGCACCGACAGGAATAAGCATCTCTCCAGGAAGAAGAAGAAGGGTGTATGTTTCATGATTAAACACTCATTGTGTAATTGTAACAACATACAGGAACCCAAGTATTTTTGTCCATCTGACCTAGAATTCCTCACAATCAAATGTCGACCGTATTATCTCCCAAGAGAATTCTCTTTACTTATTGTCACAGCCGTGTATATCCCCCCCTCAAGCCGATACCACGACGGCCCTCACGGAACATGACTGGACATTTTGCAACCTGGAAACCATAGATCCTGAGGCTGCATTTATTGTAGCTGGGGATTTTAACAAAGCAAATTTGAGAACAAGGCTACCTCAATTCTAGCAGCACATCGACTGTAACACTCACACTCGAAAAACACTGGACCACTGTTACTCTAACTTCCGCAATGCATATAAGGCCCTCCCCGCCCTCCTTTCTGCAAATCTGACCATTACTCCATTTTGCTCCTCCTTTCCTATAGGCAGAAACTCAAACAGGAAGTTCACGGACTAAGGACTATTCTGGTCTGACCAATCGGAATCCACGCTTCAAGATTGTTTTGATCACATAGACTGGGATATGTTCCGGGTAGCCTCAGAGAATAATATTGATGTTTCCTCTGATTCGGTGAGTGAGTTTATAAGGAAGTGTATAGGAGATGTTGTACCCACTGTGACTATTAAAACCTACCCTAACCAGAAATAGTGGACAGATGGCGGCATCGCGCAAAACTGAAAGTGAAAACCACTGAATTTAACCATGGAAAGGTGACTGGGAATATGGCCGAATACAAACAGTGTAGTTATTCTCTCCGCAAGGCAGTCAAACAAGTGAAATGCCAGTATAGAGACAAAGTGGATTCTCAATTCAACGGCTCAGACACAAGACATATGTGGCAGGATCTGCAGACAGTCACAGACTACAAAAGAAAAACCAGCCACGTCAAGGACACCGACGTCTTGCTTCCAGACAAACTAAACACCTTCTTTGCCCGCTTTGAGGATAATACAGTGCCACCGACACGGCCCGCTAAAAAGGACTGTGGGCTCTCCTTCTCCAAGGCCAAAGTGAGTAAGACATGTAAATGTGTTAACCCTCGCAAGGCTGCCGGCCCAAACGCCAGCATAGCCGCATCCTCAGAGCATGTGCAGACCAGCTAGCTGGTGTGTTAATGGATATATTCAATCTCTCCCTATCCCAGTCTGCTGTCCCCACATGCTTCAATATGGCCACCATTGTTCATGTACCCAAGAATGCAAAGGTAATTGAACTTCTATCATCATGAAGAACATTCAGAGACAAGTCAAGGATCATATCACCTCCACCTTACATATCACCCTAGACCCACTTCAATTTGCTTACTGCCCCAATAGGTCCACAGACGACGCAATCACCATCACACTGCCCTATCCCATCTGGACAAGAATAATTCCTATGCAATGCTGTTCATTGACTAAAGGTCCGCATTCAGCATCATAGTACCCTCGAAGCTCATCATTAAACTTGAGGCCCTGGGTCTCAACTCCATCCTGCGCAATTGGGTGCTGGACTTCCTGACGGTAGGAAACAACAACACCACTTTGCTGATCCTCAACACTGGGGCACCATAATGGTGCGTGCTCAGCCCCCTCCCGTACTCCCTGTTCACCCATGACTGTGTGGCCATGAAAACCTCCAACTCAATCAAGTTTGCAGACGACACAACAGTATTAGACTTCATTGCCAAAAATGACGAGACAGGTGAGGGCTGTCGGAGTTGGTGTCAGGAAAATAACCTCTCACTCAACATCAACAACACAAAGGAGATGATTATGGACTTCAGGAAACAGCAGAGGGAGCACCCCCCAATCCAAATTGACGGTACAGCAGTGGAGAAGGTGGAAGGTTTTAAGTTCCCCGGCATACACATCACTGACAAACTGAAATGGTCCACCCACACAGACAGTGTGGTGAAGAAGGCATAACAGTGCCTCTTAAACCTCAGGAGACTGAAGAAAGAAATTTGTCTTGCCACCTAAAACCCTCACAAACCTTTACAGATGCACAATTGAGAGCATCCTGTCGGGCTGTATCACCGCCTGGCACGGCAACTGTACCGCCCACAACTGCAAGCCACTGCCTGTTCACCCCGCTACCATCCAGAAGGTGAGGTCAGTACAGGTGCATCAAAGCTGGGACCGAGAGACTGAAAAACAATTTCTATCTCAAGTCCATCAGACTGTTAAATAGCCAACACTAGCACAGAGAGGCTGCTGCCTACATAAATACTTGAAATCATTGGCCACTTTAATAATGCCACTTTAATAATGTTTACATATCTTGCATTACTCATCTCATATGTAAATACTCTATTCTATAATATCTATTGCATCTTAGCCTATGCCGCTCTGTCATTGTTCATCCATATTCCATTCCTTTACTTAGATCTGTGTGTATTAGGGAATTTGTTGTGGAATTGTTAGATATTACTTTTTAGATATTGCTGCACTGTCGGAACTAGAAGCACAAGCATTTCACTACACTCGCAATAACCTCTGCTAACCGTGTGTATGTGACCAATAACATTTGATTTGATTTGAGCAACCGTGTGACGCAGCATGACAACGTTAAAACCTGTTGAGGATATGGCAGATATACGCCCCCTTTGGAGAGATTGGGTACCCCTAGTAAACTGGAAAAAAAATCTTTCAAAAATTGTTAATATATGCAAATAAAAATTATTATTGGATAGAAAACACTCTAAAGATTCTAAAACCGTTGGAATTATGTCTGTAAGTATAGCAGAACTCACAGGGCAGGCATTCTTCCAAACTAGTTTCTGTGGCCATGAAAGTTGGAGCAACTTTGACGTCATGCCCCCACCCCTCCCAACCAGCTATGATTCTGGGGACACTTTCTATCTCTTCCGCTAGATGTCCTCTTTCATTAGAGCTTCAAACCGTTCAAATCGCGCGAGAATTGACCCTATGGGAGTGAAATTAGTGCGTGCCACGAGAGAATAGGCTGTGCGTATGGGCGCGAATTGGTCACAGTCATTCCTTTGTTTCCAGCACTGAAGAGAAGGGCAGACGATGGGCGATTGAATTGAAGTTTGTTTTGCACGTCTAAAACATCATAAAGCTTGCTTCTGCACTTAGTTTGACCTGTTTAGTCGACATATAATGTGTAATTTTGAAGTTTTGATGCGCAACTTATCCGGACCAGAGGACGTTTTGGGTGCATTTCAGCTGATGTTATTAGCAGTAGCTAATACAAAGACGCAAGACTTGAAACCAAACGATGTATTGGGTAAGTATGAAGCCTTCCAGAACATTCTGAACGAAGACCATCGAAGGTAAGGGAATATTTATGCTTAAATCTGTGTTTCTGTTGACTCCAACATTACGTGGAAATGTAGCTTGGAACTGAGCGCTGTCTCACAATATGGAATAGTGTGCGATTTCTGTAACGTTAAAAATAAATCTAACACAGCGGTTGCATAAAGAAGCAGTGTATCTTTCTAACTATATGTAGAACATGTATATTTAGTCAAAGTTTATGATGTCTATTTTACGTTATCTTGCCGCGCTACATAGATTTCCTGCGGGCGTTTTTGAGTAATTTCTGAAGGTGAACTCACTGTAAATGGACATTTATGGATATAAATGGCATATTATTGAAAAAAAAAAATATGTACTGTGTAATATGTCATATTACTGTCATCTGATGAAGATTTTCAAAAGGTTAGTGAGCGATTTATTTTTTAATCCTGCGTTTGTTGATTGCATGTTTTGGCTATTGAAATGAGCTGTGTCTGGTGGATGGTTTTACATATATATGTGCTATGTTTTCGCCGTAAAACATTTTAGAAATCTGACTTGCTGGCTAAATGAACAAGATGTTTATCTTTCATTTGAGCTATTGGACTTGTTAATGTGTGGAGGTTAAATATTTTTAAGAATATTTTTGCGTTCCATGCGCCACCGTTCCAGCTGCACGTGGGAGGGTTGATTCCCAATTGGGAACCAGTATCGTAGACAGGTTAACGCGATTGGTCAACTGTCTGCTGGGTGGTGCATTATACATTCCTTCATTCTGTGGATTCCTATCTCCTTTCCATAACATCTCTGGCAACTGGACTATGCAATGCACCCTGGACTGAAGAGGCAGACAAATATGAAAAATGTGCAAGACGCTCCTTTAAAATGAAACATTTCTCGAGGTAGGAATATTGCAAAAATATGGTCCATGGCTCATTCGAAAAAATACACCCTCCCGTTAAGGCATATGCCGGTATTGAAATCTGACATGTATGATAGACGTTTTCGCTATCTAAAAGTCATTCTATTAACTTCCAGTGTAGTGAGAGCGACTAACACAGTGCTATGTCATACTGGACGGATTTCTGCCTGCTTGAACACCAATAACTCAGATACACATGAAAACATGAAATGACCCAGGAAATCGATAGAACATCATGCAGAGATGCACAAAAACAATATAACATTCAAAAAGGGTGAACCTTTAACTGCTTGTCCGGTCCAATCAGTCCCAGCCCAACTCAAGTGTGCGCTGGGGGGAATGTGTTTGTGGTACACGTTCTCAGCGTCTATGCGGATGTACACTCTCTGGTTCGCAGCGCAGGAAGATATCCACTGGGGATCCGCTTGTTAGTACATATGGTTGTTTGGATTCGACAAGGACGCAGAGTGCAAGGTTCAGCCAAAGGAATCCCATCCTAATCTGGATTGAATTCCAGGGATAAAATACACTCTTGCGTTGTAAGGGTTCTCTGTTGTTAGGGTGCTCACCATCCTCAAAGGGATATTCAATGTCTGCTTTTTATAGGTGCCCTTCTTTGCGGCAGGTAGCCCAGTGGTTAGAGCGTTGGGCCAGTAACTGAAAGGTTGCTGGATCAAATCCCCGAGGTTGACAAGGTAAAAATCTGTCGTTCTACCCCTGAACAATGCAGTTAACCCACTGTTCACCGGTAGGCCGTCATTGTAAATTTGTTCTTAACTGACTTGCCTAGTAAAATAAAAAAATATATAAAAAATTGCGAGACATTGGAAAACCTCTCTGGTCTTTGTGATTGAATCTGTGTTTCACTGCTCGACAGATGTCATGTGACTTGTTAAGCAAATTTTTTCTCCTGAACTTATTTAGGCTTGCAATAACAACGTGGTTGAATACTCATTGACTCAAGACATTTCATCTTTTCATTTGTAATTCATTTTTAAACATTTCGACAAACATAATTCCACTTGACATTATCGGATATTGTGTGTAGGCCAGTGACACAAAAGTTGAATCCATTTTAAATTCAGGCTGTAGCACAACAAAATGTGGAAGAAGTCAATGGGTGTGAATACTTTCTGAAGGCTCTGTATGTTGTTAGAATTTTGATATCACAAACAGAATTAGCGTCATAAGCAGTTTTAAGTGGAAACAAAAATTTCCGCCACACCCCTCATTCACCGGCAGTCATTAACTTTCATTTATCTTCCCATAGAGTTACATTCAGGTAAGACATTTTGATTCCTATATGGTATCAGAAACAGCAAATTCTGAGGTTTCCAAAACACGTACCTTCATCAAGTAACTCTCGAAATTAAAGAAATTAACTCTATTTAAAAACTTTTTCCAATATTAACCGCTGTTCCATGCCCTCCACATGTGAGGCAGCAGATTGCCTACAGTAACATAAACTTATAAAAATGCCATTGTGTTCTATGATTTATTTATTTTTTACCAAAGACCTTTAGAAACACAAGCAAAATATAATTTTTCTGATAGCATAAATGAAACGTATATATTAGAATGTTCCAATTTGTTGCAGTCAAAGTGACTGTTCATTGCCTCAAAGTGGGGTCCCTTGAGGCCCGGCTTCTCTAGTGTTTCTTTCTCTCTATCTCTCCTCTGCT
The DNA here is from genome assembly GCF_057628025.1 of Oncorhynchus mykiss. Taxonomy (NCBI): domain Eukaryota; kingdom Metazoa; phylum Chordata; class Actinopteri; order Salmoniformes; family Salmonidae; genus Oncorhynchus; species Oncorhynchus mykiss. The sequence goes on along the minus strand of NC_143023.1, from coordinate 46,109,073 downwards.
CTCTCTCCCCATTATCCTCTCTCTCTCTCTCTCTCTCTCCCTCGCCCGCTCCCTCCCTCCGAAGCCAGTAGATGTGTTGGATCTCTGTCCTTGCTGCTGATATGGCGAGGCCATTCATCAGAAAAGACGCACACACACGCGCAAAAGCACTCACACAAAAAACAAACTTTTCTCTAATGCGCGCTTCCCGCTCCCTTGCTTCCTCCTCTAACCCAGACCAACTGAGACATCCCTCCCTCCCATCACCCTCGTCTCCCCACCTTTGACTACTTTTATCCAATTTATTCTAACTCTTCCTTTGTCCCTTTGAAATCCCGAATCAATGAGAGAACATTAGGATGAAAAGAGAGAAAAGAAAAGTACACTCACATGTACCAGTTGTGCTTCTGAATCTGTTCTAACTGTAGGAGAGAAAGAAAGGAGAAATGTAAACACACAAACCATTTACACATACACAAGCCATTTACACATACACAAGTCTGGTCATTTTCATCCGGGCACCCAGTAGCAAAATGCTTTAAAACGTTTTGGAAAACTAAAATGTGCATTTCTTATTGGACAAGTAGCTCCCTGTTTCAGACTGTTGCCTAAAAAACACTAGCCATTTCATGAGTAAATCAAACAAAATTATCACAACATTATCGATTTTAAAATACAATACAATATTATAGTTTTTCTCAATTGCTAAAACACTAAAACCCATTGACTGAACAAAGACTCATTTAGCTAATTATGCAGTCTGTTGTCAATACCTTAAACCATTTCACATGGTAAAACACAATTTGCAGATCTCACTTACACTTTTCAGCAAAACTCTAAACACATTCTCATTCTCAAAACACATTCTGCACTCTAATGCACATGTCATCCATACTGGTAAACACAAGTGGCAACAATCAAATACAGTGCCTTGCGAAAGTATTCGGCCCCCTTGAACTTTGCGACCTTTTGCCACATTTCAGGCTTCAAACGTAAAGATATAAAACTGTATTTTTTTGTGAAGAATCAACAGCAAGTGGGACACAATCATGAAGTGGAACGACATTTATTGGATATTTCAAACTTTTTTAACAAATCAAAAACTGAAGAATTGGGCGTGCAAAATTATTCAGCCCCCTTAAGTTAATACTTTGTAGCGCCACCTTTTGCTGCGATTACAGCTGTAAGTCGCTTGGGGTATGTCTCTATCAGTTTTGCACATCGAGAGACTGACATTTTTTCCCATCCCTCCTTGCAAAACAGCTCGAGCTCAGTGAGGTTGGATGGAGAGCATTTGTGAACAGCAGTTTTCAGTTCTTTCCACAGATTCTCGATTGGATTTAGGTCTGGACTTTGCCATTCTAACACCTGGATATGTTTATTTTTGAACCATTCCATTGTAGATTTTGCTTTATGTTTTGGATCATTGTCTTGTTGGAAGACAAATCTCCGTCCCAGTCTCAGGTCTTTTGCAGACTCCATCAGGTTTTCTTCCAGAATGGTCCTGTATTTGGCTCCATCCATCTTCCCATCAATTTTAACCATCTTCCCTGTCCCTGCTGAAGAAAAGCAGGCCCAAACCATGATGCTGCCATCACCATGTTTGACAGTGGGCATGGTGTGTTCAGGGTGATGAGCTGTGTTGCTTTTACGCCAAACATAACGTTTTGCATTGTTGCCAAAAAGTTAAATTTTGGTTTCATCTGACCAGAGCACCTTCTTCCACATGTTTGGTGTGTCTCCCAGGTGGCTTGTGGCAAACTTTAAACTACACTTTTTATGGATATCTTTAAGAAATGGCTTTCTTCTTGCCACTCTTCCATAAAGGCCAGATTTGTGCAATATACGACTGATTGTTGTCCTATGGACAGAGTCTCCCACCTCAGCTGTAGATCTCTGCAGTTCATCCAGAGTGATCATGGGCCTCTTGGCTGCATCTCTGATCAGTCTTCTCCTTGTATGAGCTGAAAGTTTAGAGGGACGGCCAGGTCTTTGTAGATTTGCAGTGGTCTGATACTCCTTCCATTTCAATATTATTGCTTGCACAGTGCTCCTTGGGATGTTTAAAGCTTGGGAAATCTTTTTGTATCCAAATCCGGCTTTAAACTTCTTCACAACAGTATCTCGGACCTGCCTGGTGTGTTCCTTCTTCTTGTCCTTGTTCACGCTTTTAACGGACCTCTGAGACTGTCACAGTGCAGGTGCATTTATACGGAGACTTGATTACACACAGGTGGATTGTATTTATCATCATTAGTCATTTAGGTCAACATTGGATCATTCAGATATCCTCACTGAACTTCTGGAGAGAGTTTGCTGCACTGAAAGTAAAGGGGCTGAATAATTTTGCATGCCCAATTTTTCAGTTTTTGATTTGTTAAAAAAGTTTGAAATATCCAATAAATGTCGTTCCACTTCATGATTGTGTCCCACTTGTTGTTGATTCTTCACAAACAAATACAGTTTTATATCTTTATGTTTGAAGCCTGAAATGTGGCAAAAGGTCGCAAAGTTCAAGGGGGCCGAATACTTTCGCAAGGCACTGTATGTCATTGATTGAACACAACCACTCAAAATTGATTTAACCTGTTTCAAATGATGCGACACAACCAATATAAGCCAGTTCAGAGAGCAAACAGGTTGTTGAAGGTGGGAAGGTGAAAGTCTGAGAATGGATACTGTAGTACAGTGCAGTAGGCTGTATACTGTAAAATGAACACATTTTATGGCCCTGAACATTGTGCATTCCATTTATTAACAGTACTGACTGCTCAATAGATTTTGACTGGTTGCAGGTTCATATCAACAAAGAACAAGAATTACAGTATCACAGAGACAAAGGACAAATTTGTGAGATGCAGGGTACAGTACTGTAAAAATAGGGGTACAAGGAGGAGGAAGAACCAAAAACAAAATTGCAAAGAGCAAAGCAGAGTAGTAATTTCTGATCAATTTTGAGCTACTATGATAGAACATGTTTTTGTTCATCAAAAGACAATGACGGAAAAATATGAATATTTTTTTAGATTAAAAATGTACTTCTCCCTGAGAATTGTATGTTTTGAGCAATGTGTTTTCTATTTTTCGGTGTATTGTTTACTGACTGCTTGAGAGTGTATATCATTTTGATCACTTTGTTTATGATTTGAGAGCAGTGTTTGATTTTGAACACAGGTAAAACTGTTTTGAGGCGAATGTTTCATTTTGCAAGAGGAGTCAGAGGTTTGTAAATAGTGCTTGAAGATGAGGTTTTGTGTTTAATGTTTTCAGGAAATGGAGCAAGGTTTCAGAAATTGTGTTTTAGCAATTGAGAAAAACTGTAATATTAAACAGTAATGGCAGATGGAGATGGAGATGGCAGGTCTCTTGATCTATCCCAGCCCTACAGCTATATATATGTAAATAAATAAATGAGAGAGAGAGAGAGAGAGAGAGAGAGAGAGAGAGAGAGAGAGAGAGAGAGAGAGAGAGAGAGAGAGAGAGAGAGAGAGAGAGAGAGAGAGAGAGAGAGAGAGAGAGAGAGAGAGAGAGAGAGAGAGAGAGAGAGAGAGAGAGAGAGAGAGAGAGAGAATGAAGTCAGACCAGAGCATTATACACAGTCATACACACTGCTCTAACCCTGCCAAGCCCTCTGGCTCAAAAGTGGTCTCTATTTCATTCTCTATTTCTCTCTCTCTGTGCTGGTGAGCAGTGCCATGAGTTGGCCTCTGCCCAGTACCCCGTGGGCAGAAAGACTACAGCTCATTGTCTGAGAGGACTATGAGAAAGAGCTAAACAGAGAAGAAAACAATAAAAAGAAAAGAAGACAACCCATAGAATGAACCCAAGGTGTGACCAGTGCAGTGGACTATGAATGTCATTGTCAATATGAATTGCTTTTTCGTCTGATTCTCTGTGCCCTTATAGCAATTGCTGCTGCCATAGACTTTAAAGAGGACATAGTTCAATATAGCAACTTGCTATTCTAAGGTTTCAGATCAAGGTACCTATTAAGTAATCTCTCAAGGAACTTGTTGCTTTCCCTCACAAAGTGATCGAATCCAAAGATTTGTGAGTGTGTGTGTGCCGTGCATGTGCGTGTGTGAGAGCGAACGAGAGAGAGTCTCAATGTTGAAGCACAAAGACAACCCTGAGAGGTGAATTGACAGTGCCTTTTTTATGGCCCCTCTGGAAGTATAGTCTTCTTGAATTTATATACGTTGAGTATGTGATTGACTAAGAGCATCTGGGTTCATTGGATTAACTGATTGATTTTGACCCTGCATTTCAAACTGAAATATTGTGTATGTGTGTGTGTCTGCTAATTCTCCTGTCGTCTTGATGAGGGTATTATTCCACCCATGATGAACCACTCTATGATATGATAGTCTAATAAGTCTGGAAGTCATACACAAACACTTAATTTGGGTGTACAGACAGACAGGATGAGATGATTGGAAGAGACGCTAGGATGTTTGCTTCAGGGCCAATTTAGATAATTTTAAATATAATTAAATCGAACTTCATTCGTATATTTTGTATATATTTAAGTACGGTATATCTTAGATATAGGACAGACACTTCAGAACAAACTTCTTTCAGATTTCGGGAATGGACTATCTGCTGTTCCATGTAGTGAATACGTTGCTCATTGCATTTGTATGGGCTGTTTTGCAGTAAGGTCAAAAAATAACAGCCAAAACTTCAGCTGCAGAAAAGGAGGCTGGGTAATATACATTTTTTTGCACATGAGTTTTTGAAAGTATACTTGAAATATATTTTGTGGATATTTAAGTTAAATATACTTATTTTTTAAAGTACACTTAAACATTTTTTTTTTTAGATATGAAAAAGTATACTCTCTGCATGTTTCCTTATGTGGACTAAACAAGAGTTATCAATGTCAACTTTCTCTGAACTTCATAACACATTATTGGCACTGAAAGTACAGTACCTGGCAAAGTATTATCCCTTGTATTGTTACAATGTTCTTGGCAACAATCCAATAAAATAAAAAATATTAAAGATTGATTTAAATTAAATAAAAAATATATAATTGTTCAGCTCCCTGATTTAATAAATGGTAGAAACAATTACAGAAATTAGTCTTCTTGGGTAAGTCTTTAAGAGCTGTACACACCTGGATTGTGCAATATTAGCCATTTATTATTTTCATAGTTCTTCAAGCACTGTCAAGATGTTGGGGATAATGTTTAGACAGCCATTTTCAAGTCTTGCCATAGATTTTCAAGCAGATTTAAAGATGTAAGTCAAAACTGTAACTTGGCCATTTAGGAACATTCAATGTTTTCTTGGTAAGCAGCTAGTGGAGATTTGAGATGTAGGTTAATGTCTTGCTGAAAGGTGAATTCCTCTCCCAGTGTCGATTGTAAAGCAGACTGAAGCAGGTTTTCCACAAGGATTTTGCCTGTGATTAGCTCCATCCCTGTTACAACTTCCGCCGAAGTTGGCTCCCCTGCCTGTTCGGCGGTGCTCGGCGGTCGTCGTCACCGGCCTACTAGCCACCACCGATCCCTTTTTCGTTGTCTGTTTGTTTTGTATTATTAGTTTCCCCTGTGTCCTTTTGTGTGTGCATTTCTCATATGCAATGGTTTTTAGTCTTTCTGTACGAGAAGACTAGTACAGCTGCTTTTTGTTGGGTGAATCGCCAAGGCGCCAAAAATGTGGAGGCAGAATAGTGTAAAAATGTTTGTGGGTAGCTTAGGCAAGCTCCCATAACAATTTTTTTTATATTTCGCGAAGCATACTAAAGGTGTGATATCTACCGTTTAGAACTTTTTTTTTTAGACACATTTATTTAATTAAAGTATTTAAAGTTTACCTGCCCTTGTTTTGTGCGGGATTAATTTTGTGTTACGTGTGTGCGTTAGTTAGGTGTGTTCGTGTTCTGGACCTGGCACCCTGTGTTTTGGGTGGTCCATATATTTCCGCGCCCTGTGTTGTGGGCTTGTTTGTTTGTGCTGGATTAAAGTGCACTTTTTCCCTGTGGAACTCTCTGCACTTGATTCCTTCCTCACACACCTAGTCCCGCGTGACAGAATCCCGCACTCCTACATGGAATCAGCAGGAGCAGCCGCACCTCCTCTCCCATGGAGGGGACTGTGCGATAGACCGCCTGGTGAACGCTGCACTTCCTAGGAGTCCCATGTACCCATTGTCCCAGGAGGAGACAGTAACTATGGAGACATATGTTGCTGAATCGCTTGGACAGGGGTACATTCGGCGCTCCGCATCACCCGTCTCCTCGAGCTTCTTTTTTGTGAAGAAGAAGGAGGGAGGTCTGCGTCCGTGCATTGATTATCGAGGTCTAAATTCTATTTCAGTGGGGTTTAGTTACCCACTACCTCTCATCGCTGCGGTGGTGGAATCATTTCACGGGGCGCACTTCTTCACAAAACTGGAGTGCGTATAATCTGGTGCGTATCCGGGGAGGAGATGAGTGGAAAACCGCATTTAGTACTACATCTGGCCATTATGAGTTGAAAAATGGTCCAGCCGCCTTCCAATCCATTGTAGATGAGATTCTCCGAGACCTGCTCGGGCAGGGAGTGGTAGTGTACATAGATGACATCTTGATCTATTCTGCCACACACGCGGCGCGCGTGTCTCTGGTGCGTAAGGTACTTGGGCGACTGTTGGAGCATGATCTGTATTGCAAGGCCGAGAAATGTGTGTTCTTCAAACAGACCGTTTCGTTCCTGGGTTATCGTATTTCCACCTCCGGGGTGGTGATGGAGTGTGACGCCGTTACAGCCGTGTGTAATTGGCCGACTCCGACCACGGTGAAAGAGGTGCAGCTTTATCCGGGGTTTTGGTCAGGTGGCTGCTCCCATTACCTCACTGCTAAAGGGAGGACCGGTGCGCTTGCCTTGGTCAGCAGAGGCGGGCAGAGCTTTCAGTCGTCTGAAGGAGCTGTTCACCAATGCGCCCGTGTTGGTGCATCCGGACCCCTCTTTAGCGTTCATAGTGGAGGTGGACGCGTCCGAGGCTGGGGTCGGGGCCGTGCTGACGCAGCGCTAGGGTGTGCCACCAAAGCTCCGCCCTTGTGCCTTCTTTTCGAGGAAGCTCGGTCCGGCCTAAACTATGACGTGGGGGACCGGGAGTTGTTAGCTGTAGTCAAGGCTCTGAAGGTGTGGAGACATTGGTTTGAGGGGGCTAAGCACTCTTTCTCATCTGGACTGACCATCGTAATCTCGAGTATATCCGGGCAGCGAGGAGGCTAAATCCGCATCAGGCTAGATGGGCCATGTGTTTTTTTACCCGGTTTCGTTTTACCATCTCGTTCCGGCCAGGCTCTCAAAACACCAAAGCCAACGCGCTGTCCCGCCTCTATGATACCGAGGAGCGGTCCGTTGAGCCGACTCCCATCATTCCACCTTCATGTCTCATGGCACGGTAGTATTGGAGGTGGACGCGGAAATAGAGAGGGCATCACGGTTAGAGCTGTCCCCCCCCCAGTGTCCAGCAGGGGTGTCCAGCAGGGGCTCAGTACGTGCCGAGGGGGGTCCGTGATAAACTAATCCATTGGGCTCATACTCTACCCTCCTCAGGTCATCCTGGCATCAAAAGGACAGTGCGGTGTATTAGAGGGAGATACTGGTGGCCCACGTTGGCTAAGGACGTGATATTTTATGTCTCCTCCTGCTCGGTGTGCGCTCAGAGCAAGGTTCCTCGACACTTGCCTAGAGGGAAGTTACAGACCCTCCCCGTTCCACAACGGGCGTGGACACACTTATCGGTGGACTTTCTTACCGACCTTCCCCCGTCCCAGGGAGGTACTACGATCCTGAGAGTCGCTGAGACTGGCGGGGGAACGGCAGACCAGCACCGCAGTGAGGCCCCTGTGTTCGCACTTGGAGGCCGGGTCTGGCTCTCGACCCAAAACCTGCCCCTCCACCTGCCCTGCCGGAAGCTGGGGCCGCAGTGTGTGGGGCCATTTAAAGTCCTGAGGAGAATAAACGAGGTGTGTAACAGGTTACAACTTCCTAGGTATTATCGTTTCATGTGTCTCTCCTAAGGCCGGTGGTGGTGGGTTCTGGACCTGGCACCCTGTTTTCGTTGTCTGTTTGGTTTGTCTTATAAGTTTCACCTGTGACCTTTTGTGTGTGCTTGATGGGCTTCCTTATTTAAAGTATGTTTACCCGCCCTTGTTTTGTGCGGGATTCATTTTGTGTTACGTTAGTTAGGTGTTGCGTTAGTTAGGTGTGTTCGTGTTCTGGACCTGGTTGGTCCATATATTTCCGCGCCCTGTGTTTTGGGCTTGTTTGTTTGTGCCGGAATAAAGTGCCTAACCCGGGCGACGCTAGGCCAATTGTGCGTCGCCCCACAGACCTCCTGGTCGCGGCCGGTTACGACAGAGCCTGGGCGCGAACCCAGGGACTCTGATGGCACAGCTGGCGCTGCAGTACAGCGCCCTTAACCACTGCGCCACCCGGGAGGCTGTTTTTTTGTTGTTGCAGTATTACTTAATTTAGTTGATTTTTTTATTTAACCTTTATTAAACTAGGCAAGTCAGTTAAGAATACATTCTTATTTACAATGACGGCCTACCCTGGCCAAACCCAAACGACATTGGGCCAATTGTGCGCCGCCCTATGGGACTTCCAATCATGGCCGGTTGTGATACAGCCTGGAATCAACCAGGGTCTGTAGTGATGCCTCTAGCACTGAAATGCAGTGCCTTAGACCGCTGCGCCACTCGGGAGTGCCTTGTTGCATACAACATGCATGTTTTGTATATTTAGATTTTTCTTTTCACTCTGTCATTTAAGTCATTATTGTGGAGTCACTACAATGTTGTTGATTCATCCTCAGTTTTCTCCCATCATAGCCATTGAACTCTGTAACTGTTTTAAAATCATGGTAACATCCCTGAGCATCTTTATTCCTGTCCTGCAGTTCAGAAGGATGACTTGTGTCTGTGATGTGTCTTGGTGGTTTAATACATAATCCACAGCATAATTATTAACGAGACATGCTTAAAGATATATTCAATGTCTGATTTGATATTGTTACCCATCTACCAATCACTGCCCTTCTTTATATGTCACCATAGTTTGCTTTGCATGTTTATATGTTTTGTTTGGTCAGGGTGTGATCTGAGTGGGCATTCTATGTTGTATGTCTAGTTTGTCTGTTTCTGTGTTTGGCCTGATATGGTTCTCAATCAGAGGCAGGTGTTAGTCATTGTCTCTGATTGGGAACCATATTTAGGTAGCCTGTTTTGTCATTGTGGGTTGTGGGTGTTTGTCTATGTTATGTTACTTGTTAGCACAGTGTTGCATTAGTGTCACGGTTGTCACTTTGTAGTGTTCAGTTTTCCATTAAAATGACGAACACTTACCACGCCGCATCTTGGTCCGATCCTTACTCCTCTTCAGACGAAGAGGAGGAAATCTGCTGTGACATTATAAAGCTTTCAAAAGGCTCCCTTACATATGTTTTATGTATTGGGGACAGAGGAAGGGTTAGTCTTTCAAAAATAATGTCAGCCCTTATTATTTCACACAGAGTCCATGTAACATTTTATGTGATTTGTTAAGTCAGATTTTACTCCTGAACTAATTTAGGCTTGCCTAAACAAAGGGGCTGAATAATTATGCAACAACAGTATTGTAATTACCAAATTGTATTAATCGTAATCATTACTATTATTTTTTTTCTCTCACTTTGACATTACAAGTATTTTGAGTTCATTGTTGACAACAAATGACAAGTAGATAAAGTTATCCCACTTTGCAACACAATACATTTGAAGAAATACAAGGGGTATGAATACTTTTGCAAGGCACTGTATACTTATAGAGTTTCATGAAGAAAAATCAACGTGTCAACTTAAAAACAGCTCCAGGTATATGTTGAATGAATATACTAAATTACAAGTAAAGCGTTTGAAATTGAAGTACATTTTTAATGAGTGTGTTTAAGTTTAATGATAGTGAACATATAGTATACTGAAAAATAATACATTTGAAGTATGATGTGTAGGCAGTTTGCTTAGGATTCAAACGGCCTAGTTCATACTCTTAGAGGAGGTGCTTCCACAATAACGTGATTTGTACTGCATACAAGGTAAAGAATTGGATTCTTCACACTCCATAATAAGACATTATCCCATTATGCTACCTTTTCATGCTTTTTGAAATTAAATGAACACACGTTTTGCTGGTTTGTCTTGTAGTAATGTGGTGCATGCCCGTTCTTCCTTAAACTTTTATTTTAGCAAAGTATTTAATTGAAAAATATATATCATAATAACATCCTTTTTTCGTAAGAAGGTGCCCAGCATAAAAAAAACGGTGTGTTGGACACAGTATCTCAGATAGAGAGAGCCTGTCTGCATCCCTGATTTCTGTAACTGTTAATTTACCTGTGTAATTTTGAATTACGCTCAAATATGGTCCCGTTATATCAATTGCTATGCTAATCCATGGACAGTTCATTGCCTCGGTCAAAATAGTATGTAGATGAAAGTTATTTTAGCACTTGTATGTTATTTTAGAAATAAAGATTGCAATGCAACAATAAAACACATTTACAATAGGCCTATATCTAAAAATATATACAGCCAAATTATAGACAGTGACATACGGTGCCGTGAAAATGTATTTGCCCCCTGATATTCTCTATTTTTGCATATATTTGAATGTAATCGGCTCTTCAACCAAAACCTAATAATAGATAAAGGGAACCTGAGTTTACAAATAACAAAATCTATTTATACATATTTTATTTACGTAATTAACAAAGTTATGCAACACCCAATTCCCTGTGTGGAAAAGTACAGTAATTTCCCCGTAATACTCAATAACTGGTTGTGCCACCTTTAGCTGCAATGACTGCAACCAAATGCTTGTTGTAGTTGTTGATCAGTCTGTTACATCGCTGTGGAGGACTTCTGGCCCACTCTTGTATGCAGAACTGCTTTAAAACTGCGACGTTCGTGGGTTTTCAAGCATGAACTGCTCATTTCAAGTCCTGCCACAACATCTCAATTGGGATTAGGTCTGGACTTTGACTAGTCATTCCAAAACTTCATATTTGTTGCTTTTTAGATATTTTCATGTAGACTTGATTGTGTGTTTTGGATTATTGTCTTGTGCACACTAGAGGGTAATTTGGTCACTTGACTGCAGGAAAGTGTTTTAAGTAACCTTCTGTCTTACGTAACCATATCATATCATACCAAACCTAACATATTATAATAAAATCAGTGCCCCAGCTTTATGTTTACCATGTTACATCGAGTCTATGAGACCAGACTGGCACACAGAATGTCTTGCAAGCAGTGGTTCTGAGTGATATTGTTGTTGTACCATGTGCAGCCCCCTGAATAAGTTTCACTTTTGCATGGCGACTTCAGATTTTCTGTGAACATACTGAAAATAACTTGACAATGTGTTGATCAGTCAGCACAAATTTGGATTATAAAAATGACAAGACAGCAGAGAAAGAGTTTGTGCTGGAGCTGGAATTTATTCTACACGTTTGATCTCTCTTTCTAAAATTATCCACCGCCATTGTTGCAACCCCTGTTACCAGTCTGTTCAACCTCTCTTTTGTTTTGTCCGAGAACCCTCTTCAAAGGGGGTGACACTCTAGACCCAAACTGTTACAGACCTATATCCATCCTGCCCTGCCTTTCTAAAGTCTTTGAAAGCCAAGTTAATAAACAGATCACTGACCATTTCGAATCCCACCGTACCTTCTCCGCTGTGCAATCCGGTTTCCGAGCTGGTCAAGGGTGCACCTCTGGAACGCTCAAAGTACTAAACGATATCATAACAGCCATCGATAAAAGACAGTACTGTGCGACTAGCATCACTACTCTGGACGGTTCTGACCTAGAATACATGGACAACTACAAATATCTAGGTGTCTGGCTAGACTGTAAACTCTCCGTCCAGACTCATATCAAACATCTCCAATCCAAAATCAAATCTAGAATCGGCTTTCTACTTCGCAACAAAGCCTCCTTCACTCACGGCACCAAACTCACCCAATTAAAACTGATTATCCTACCGATCCTCGACTTCGGCGATGTCATCTACAAAATAGCTTCCAATAAACTACTCAGCAAATTGGATGTAGTCTATCACAGTGCCATTCGTTTAGTTACCAAAGCGCCTTATACCACCCACCACTGCAACCTGTATGCTCTAGTCGGTTGGCCCTCGCTACATATTCGTCGCCAGACCCACTTGCTCCAGGTCATCTAGAGGTATATGCTAGGTAAAGCTCTGCCTTATCTCAGCTCACTGGTCACGATAACAACACCCACCCGTAGCACGCGCTCCAGCAGGTACGTATATCTCACTGGTCATCCCCAAAGCCAACACCTCCTTTGGCCGACTTTCCTTCCAGTTCTCTGCTGCCAGTGACTGGAACAAATTGCAAAAATCGCTGAAGATAGAGACTTTTATTTCCCTCACCAACTTTAAACATCAGCTATCTGAGCAGCTAACCGATCGCTGCAGCTGTACATAGTCCATCTGTAAATAGCCCACCCAATCTACCTACCTCATCCCCATATTGTTTTTATTTACTTTGCTGCTCTTTTGCACACCAGTATCACTACTTACACACCATCATCTGCTCATCATCATCTGCTCATCTATCACTCCAGTGTTAATCTGATATAGTGTAATTACTTTGAAACTATGGCCCATTTACAGCCTTACCTCCTCATGCATTTTGCACACACTGTATATAGACTTTCTTTTTTTCTATTGTGTTATTGACTGTACTCTTGTTTATTCCATGTGTGTTGTTGTTTCTGTCACACTGCTTTGCTTTATCTTGGCCTGGTCGCAGTTGTAAATGAGAACTTGTTCTCAACTAGCTTACCTGGTTAAATAAAGGTGAAATAAATAAATATATATATATATATATATATTTTATCCTGTCAGTCGAGTTTGGTAAATTGATGCTAGCTAGCATGCACAACTGTTGTTCTGTTTACATGTGTGTTTGGGATTCAACCCTTTACTATATGTGGTAGCTTACTGTTTCTTAACAAAACAATTTGTTTTCTCTGCTATGGTTTGTGTGGTCTTGGTTGCTCTTTGAGGAAATGTAGCGCAGTGTTTGTCCTAACTGTCTGATTTCTAACTATCTCATCTTACCATAGCTTGGCCGGTGCAATACGAATGAACATGAGTAGAGTGGAAGTTTCCCAAAGTTAGGTTGTTTTAAACTTAACATAACTAACTAGATACGTTGTGTGTAAGAATGTATGATCTTTTGTGGCAGATGAACTTGCATTGCAGTACATGTTAGCAAACATTAGAATCATACTTTGGCAAAGATTACTTAGCTAGCTAAAGTTAATTGGTTATCATAGCAGCCAAGGACGATTGCTAGTTTATTTGTGAATATTTGTTTGTGCTCCGATTACACGCAAGTGTTTAGATCAACAGTTTACGCATGATGACTTCCGACCTGATGGACTGTAGACACAAGCTAATGTTAGCTATGTAACGTTAGCTAGTTGGCTACCTAGCTAATCAAAATATTTGTTTGCATTTATTGATTCACTTCTTATGACTGGCATCATGGCGCAAGCAACTATGTTGTTGCTGAGCAACCAACCTGGTATTAGAACTCTGAGATTATGCTGGGAAAAAATATGTTAGCATTGTCATAAACGCAACAAAAAGGTAGCACATTGTTGTTTCTTAACTGACAGGAATGTGCACGTGGGAGCGATAAAATGATACATTTAATAAAAACTGTTGCAGCTACAAATGTAGTCAATCCGGCAATGGTCACTTTATGAACTAGTTTTAATTCAATGTCTAGAATTGAGCTAGGTAGAAATAAAGGTAGGTAGAAATAAACAAGAAATACTCTTAAAAAATCAATTGCTAACAACCCTTTTCCAAAATCCGGTATGTGGTTCTCGGTAACAGCCAGACGGCTCAAGAAGGGAGGAGGGGAGTGTGTTGTGTACCTCCAATCAAGATGATTTCATTGAGATTGGTGTCATATTATCCTAGATATGATGGTATGGAGCTTTGAATTTAACACTGAGCTTCAATCAAAGACTATAATACTAAAAGACTGTAAATAAGTGTATTGAAGGCAGATGATAGCATATATAGATTATACAATTATTTTTTATTTTTTTATATAAAGTAGACTTTTAATAAGTGTGTTGAAGTGTAATGATAGTATATTTATAGTATACTTAAGACAAACTAGAAGAGTTTCATATTTGAAGTATACTATTATTATATAGTTTTTTTGTATATTTAACCTGTTCACGTGCGAGTTCCAACTATCTCTAACTGTCGCTCCCAGCACACATGTTGTTATGTGCGTGATGACAGAATGCATGCACTGTTCCAAAATGTGATTTTTACGCAACAGGACAGTTAACCAGATGAACCCTCAAACCAAGACACACTGCCTGCTAATTACAGTGCCTTGCGAAAGTATTCGGCCCCCTTGAACTTTGCGACCTTTTGCCACATTTCAGGCTTCAAACATAAAGATATAAAACTGTATTTTTTTGTGAAGAATCAACAACAAGTGGGACACAATCATGAAGTGGAACAACATTTATTGGATATTTCAAACTTTTTTAACAAATCAAAAACTGAAAAATTGGGCGTGCAAAATTATTCAGCCCCTTTACTTTCAGTGCAGCAAACTCTCTCCAGAAGTTCAGTGAGGATCTCTGAACGATCCAATGTTGACCTAAATGACTAATGATGATAAATACAATCCACCTTTGTGTAATCAAGTCTCCGTATAAATGCACCTGCACTGTGATAGTCTCAGAGGTCCGTTAAAAGCGCAGAGAGCATCATGAAGAACAAGGAACACACCAGGCAGGTCCGAGATACTGTTGTGAAGAAGTTTAAAGCCGGATTTGGATACAAAAAGATTTCCCAAGCTTTAAACATCCCAAGGAGCACTGTGCAAGCGATAATATTGAAATGGAAGGAGTATCAGACCACTGCAAATCTACAAAGACCTGGCCGTCCCTCTAAACTTTCAGCTCATGTAAGGAGAAGACTGATCAGAGATGCAGCCAAGAGGCCCATGATCACTCTGGATGAACTGCAGAGATCTACAGCTGAGGTGGGAGACTCTGTCCATAGGACAACAATCAGTCGTATATTGCACAAATCTGGCCTTTATGGAAGAGTGGCAAGAAGAAAGCCATTTCTTAAAGATATCCATAAAAAGTGTTGTTTAAAGTTTGCCACAAGCCACCTGGGAGACACACCAAACATGTGGAAGAAGGTGCTCTGGTCAGATGAAACCAAAATTGAACTTTTTGGCAACAATGCAAAACGTTATGTTTGGCGTAAAAGCAACACAGCTGAACACACCATCCCCACTGTCAAACATGGTGGTGGCAGCATCATGGTTTGGGCCTGCTTTTCTTCAGCAGGGACAGGGAAGATGGTTAAAATTGATGGGAAGATGGATGGAGCCAAATACAGGACCATTCTGGAAGAAAACCTGATGGAGTCTGCAAAAGACCTGAGACTGGGACGGAGATTTGTCTTCCAACAAGACAATGATCCAAAACATAAAGCAAAATCTACAATGGAATGGTTCAAAAATAAACATATCCAGGTGTTAGAATGGCCAAGTCAAAGTCCAGACCTGAATCCAATCGAGAATCTGTGGAAAGAACTGAAAACTGCTGTTCACAAATGCTCTCCATCCAACCTCACTGAGCTCGAGCTGTTTTGCAAGGAGGAATGGGAAAAAATTTCAGTCTCTCGATGTGCAAAACTGATAGAGACATACCCCAAGAGACTTACAGCTGTAATCGCAGCAAAAGGTGGCGCTACAAAGTATTAACTTAAGGGGGCTGAATAATTTTGCACGCCCAATTTTTCAGTTTTTGATTTGTTAAAAAAGTTTGAAATATCCAATAAATGTCGTTCCACTTCATGATTGTGTCCCACTTGTTGTTGATTCTTCACAAAAAAATACAGTTTATATATTTATGTTTGAAGCCTGAAATGTGGCAAAAGGTCGCAAAGTTCAAGGGGGCCGAATACTTTCGCAAGGCACTGTATCTATGGGCTATGTTTCAACAAATTTTTCTCTAACAAGTTCTACAATGTTTTTTATTTTCTAACAACAGTTTGACTTGAGGTGTGTTCCGCCTCATTAATTGACATAGAAGTAGCCCATAGACAATTTATGTTTGAGGCTTTACTGAGCGGGACAAACTTCTCACTTTTATGAGAGCCCAGACACTTCAGCAGTGTTTCCTCAGATCAAGTATGCAGATATTTTTCCCCATGGCACATTTTCTGGCTGGTGCTCGCATTGCCTTAATTGCTGTTTTCATTACAAATAATAACTTTGGACATGTGTGCGTTCCTATCAAAGGAAGTACCTTATTATCTTGTGGTTTCTATTGTGGCATACCGTATGTACAGTCCCTTCAGAAAGAATTCCATTGAGGATTTCCTACGCTGGACAACTTGTTACAGCTGTTGATGAGTTATTGATAGTAATCTCCCAAAAATGTAATGTAATTCAAAACTTGCACTGAGTGTACAAAACCTTAAGGACACCAGCTCTTTCCATTACATAGATTGACCAGGTGAATCCAGGTGAAAGCTACGATCCCTTAATGATGTCAACTGTTAAATCCACTTCAATCATTGTAGGCGAAGGGTAAAAGACAGGTTAAGGAATGATTTTTAAGCCTTGAGACAATTGAGACAATGACTGTGTATGTGTGCCATTCAGAGGGTGAATGGGCAAGATAAAATATTTAAGTGCCTTTGAATGGGGTATGGTAGCTGCCACGCTGTTACAGCTGTCCTTGTGATTGTCTCCACCCCCTCCAGGTGTCGCTTATTTTCACCGGTGTCTTTCTGGGGCAGAAAGACAGGACACACAGGGATCCCAGTTCGTCTTGTGTGTTTCCAAGTCAACCAGCGGTTTTCCCGTTCTCCTTCTTTTTGCATTTTCCTTTTTCTAGTCCTCCCGGTTTTTACCCTTGCCTGTTTCTGGACTTTGTTCTCGCCTGCCTGACCATTCTGCCTGCCTTGACCACTAGCCTGTCTGCCACTCTGTACCTCCTGGACTCTGATCTTGTTTTGACCTTTTTGCCTGTCCACAACCATTCTCTTGCCTACCCCTTTGATTGAATTAACATTGTAAGACTCCAACCATCTGCCTCCTTTGTCTGCATTTGGGTCACGCCTTGTGCAATGACAGTAGAAGGTGCCAGGCACACTGGTTTGTGTCAAGAACTGCTATGCTAGTGGGTTTTTCACACTCAATATTTCCCCTTGTGTATCAAGAATGGTTCACCGCCCAAAGGACATCCAGCCAACTTGACACAACTGTGGGAAGCACTGGAGTCAACACTGGCCAGAATTCCTATGGAACACTTTCAACACCTTGTAGAGTCCATGCCCCAATGAATTGAGGCTGTTCTGAGGGAAAGGGGTGAGGGGGTGGTGCAACTCAATAGTAGGAAGGTATCCTTAATGTTTTGTACACTCAGAGTGAATTGATATTGATCATCAGTTGGTGTCTGCTTGATTTACAGCAGGGTCTAGTTATATTTAACAGATAAAGCATTAAGATAATGGGTTCATGTTTTCATAAGTTTTTGTGCCTGGGATTGGACATCGAGTCTACTGTATACAATTGTGTAGGATAGACTATTGTGCAACACTCAACGCTATTCCTATAAATTATTCGGCATACAATGACAACAAATTACATAGCTTAGTGGGCTTATTCACAATATGACCTGGCAATGAAATAACATGATAAATGCATTTTGTTTTCCATGTTACATACACAATTTAAAACAATACCAGGGGCTTGAAGTAGCCTAATTAAACTTGAATTTGGAGCACTGGAATAAGCACTGGAATAGGCCTATCTTGAAAATCAGACATTTCCTCAATTTGGTGCTTGAAAAGTCCTTATATTAAATTTTTGTAGCCAATGTATAAATTCTCCTGCTCCATTTGAATTATCTGTGATTTAATTTTATATCAGTTTTTGAGAGATTTAGTTTGTTTTCCACCGCTTCAATTCAGTCTTGAGCTACTCTGTTGCGGTAAAACCATGGGTGGATCTAATGTTGGCTTCAACTTGGATTTCCATACAAATCCATTCCCCCCAAAATAACCAGGTTTTTTTTAACCTGAAGAATTATATAAATGATATTGAGGTTGAGGTCCTTGAAAAGGACAATTATGTTGTGAAAGTCCTTGAATTTGACTTGCCAATGTCTGTATGAACCCTGCTTAAATAATTTATAGTCCTAGTTTATGGGTCAATTAATGGGTAAATGTATTGGTCAATTTGCATATTCACATATTCACAAGTACAGATGTGGAACTGCATGACTATAAAGAAGGTTTGCTTGGCAGAATGAAGGTTGTATTAGCAAATTTAATGAACGACTACTGGCATCATGTTTCCCTCCGAGCCAAGCGTGGGGTGGTAGGGTAGCCTAGAGGTTAGAGAGGTGGAACAATAGCCACTCAGATGGTTAACCACTCAGATGGTTAATCACTCATGGTTTAGGTGTGGTTGGGGCAGCAGGGTAGCCTAGTGGTTAGAGCGTTGGACTAGTAACCGGAAGGTTGCAAGTTCAAACCCCCAAGCTGACAAGCTGTCGTTCTGCCCCTGAACAGGCAGTTAACCCACTGTTCCTAGGCCGTCATTGTAAATAAGAATTTGTTCTTAACTGACTTACCTAGTTAAATAAAGGTTAAAAAAAAAGTACAGACTGGCCATATGCCAGATCCCCAAAATGCCAGATGGGCTTAACAGTGGGCTGTTAAAATAGTTTGTTAGCTTTTTTGGCCCAGAATAGCCATTATTTAATAGTGGGGGTTTCAAGGGGGAAATGGACTGGTGTGGGGGCCTTGAGAGGAAGAAATGCCTGTAACCCTTGAAATTGCTTTGCACCTGATGCTGTGCTAATCCCATGTTCGTTGTGTAAGGTTGCTGACCTATTGTGACAGCAAAATCATTAGGCCAAAGCAAAGAAATCTCTCTGAGCCCGTGTTTAAACAACCAAGCATTTAACTGACCGTTAGCCGTTTGGTGGCGTCTACCTCGATCATGCCCCGGAGGAGGTTCTGACAGTCTGGGGGTATGAAGTGGGGCATATGGAACACTCCTAGCTTCACCTTCTCCAGCAGGTTCCTCAGATTGTCATCATCAAATGGAAGGGCACCCTGAGAGGGGGGGGGGGGGGGGGGGGGATGAGGGAGACCAGAAAGGGGGTAGGGGGAGAGACAGGGGAAAGAGGGAAGTAGCAAAGTGGCAAAGTTATGAGGCAAAGTTGCCATCAGACCGAACGTGTTAACTTGGAACACAATGGCTGAGAGTTCATCAAAAAGATCAAGCGATGGCAAGGAAATAAAATAACAAGACTCCCCAAAACAAAAACAACTGAGTTTCTGACATGATGCAGCAACACTCCAATTAGTGAGATTTGCCCTCCTACGTGATACTAAATAAATAATAAACGGGTAAACAGAGAAGAGGGCTGCAGTGGTAATAATTACTCTGCCTTCTCTCTCTTTCCACCTCCCTACTTTAACACTCACACCGGTTATCAAGACGGACTGACACCCTGCAGATGTGGTTGTTTGATATACAACAGGAACATCAAGAATACGAGAGAGAGAAGGAAGAAAGGAGAGAGAGAAAGACAGAGATGGGGAAGACTTGTGTAACAAATTAACTGCAGGGGAATGAGAGTGTCTCATCTAATCCAACAAATGGTGCTCTCCTAGCCAGCAACAGGACAGAGGGAGCCCAGATTAAGCACAGCTCGACAGGAGAGAGAGAGAGCATTTATTTACACTCAAACAAATGGAAATAAACTTTGTTTGGAAGGTGGAAAGTAAAGAAATTGATAAAGATAATGACAAACCAAATCATATGTGAATAGAAAGAGAACGGGACTTAGAAGTTGCATCGGCACTTGTCGTTCTTTGTTTAAGTGGCCTGGTGTAACACATGGATGAATGTGCACGCACGCACGCACACACACGAACACGAACACCAACCCACCAACATATACGCATGCACACGCACGCACACACACACACAGTGGTCTGTGGCCAAAAAACAGTCAGTCTGAGTTAGTATTTATTTCAGTAAGCAGAGTGTCTGTGTGGCTGTATCCATTATTCATAGTGGAGGGACGTGGAGAAACTACAGTCCTAGATTATGAAATAAGGCACCAGGCTTCAGGGCCTTCTATATTATAGCCAAAACACAGGGAGAGAATGGGAGGCTAACTGTGGCCAAACAAAGTAGTCCCTATGTGTAACGGATGTGAAACGGCTAGCTAGTTAGCGGTGGTGCGCGCTACTAGCATTTCAATCGGTGACGTCACTTGCTCTGAGACCTTGTAGTAGTGGTTCCCCTTGCTCTGCAAGGGCCGCGGCTTTTGTGGAGTGATGGGTAAACGATGCTTCATGGGTGACTGTTGTTGATGTGTGCAGAGGGTCCCTGGTTCGCACCTGGGTATGGGCGAGGGGACGGTTTAAAGTTATACTGTTACATATGGTCAGGCTAGAAAAGACCAAAGTGCTCAGATGGTATTGTTGTTGCGCTAGTATATCTAAGGTTGGGGTCAGGAGTTTAGTCCATTCCATTAGTAATCCATTAGCTAGTAATCCAAGTCATGCGTTGGGGCTGTTGAACCAGCCACCAGTGCACTCTGATGTATGCAAGCGCATATTGTTTCTGTACGTCTCTTGCTGGTGGCATATCCAATTTCCCCTTGTGGGATTAATAGTTTATTCAATTCAAAGGGTGAAAGTTGACACTCACCACCAATAGGGCAAAGAGGATGACCCCACAGCTCCACACGTCTGCTTTTCTGCCGTCATACTTCTCCCCCTAAGAGAGAGAGAAAGACAAAGAGAGAGAAAAAAATTAAGAGAAATATAGGAATTTTTAAGTGAAGGCTAATATCTCAGAGGAGGATCATGGATCAACCTCATTTGGGGTAATTCCGAGTTAATGGGAATGTAATTCCCTTTTTATGCCCTTTTCTCTCTACGTGTATTCTTAAGCATGAGAATAGCACCCGTTATTTGTTTGGGGTGGAGATCAAACAAAAGAAGGTGTGGTGGAAGCGACCTTGATTTAAATCCCTCATAATTCCACCGTTACTCGTGATGAAACAATGAATAAGGTCAAGCAACCTGTCAGTTTCAAGTGGAACGTCTACTTTATTTTTTCGGATAGAAATGACATAATTCTCCATGCACTGTCATTTACAAATTAATAAGAGCTATTGATATGAGCTAGGTAAATTATACTGAAAAAACATATCAACTAAACATGCAATTTTTTTAGATTTTACTGAGTTTACTCAGTTCGTATAAGTCGATTGAAATAAAACAATTGTATTGTCCCCAGCACAAGGTGCACTTGTGTAATGAACATGCTGTTTAATAAGCTTCTTGATATGCCACACCTGTAAGGTGGATGGATTATATTGGCAAAGGGGAAATGGTCACTAATAGGGATGTAAAAAATGTGCGCACAAAATTTGAGAGAAGCTTTTTGTGCGTACGGAACATTTCTGGGATTTTTTACTTCAGCTCATGAAACATGGGACCTACACATTACATGTTGTGTTTATATTTTTGTTGAGTGTAGTATGCTGTTTGGATAAGGGGATTGTAAATATATATGATTATTGTTTTAGATATATTTTACCTTTCGCTGGAGAGAAATGTGAAACCAGTCATATGTCAGCAAATGGAAGCATATCAACATATCAGCTTTTCCATAGGGCATTTTATTACATGCTGGCCTTATAACTTGCAGGGGTGAAATTTGGAGACCCAAGCTATAGGCTTCTGTAGCCATACGCAAATGACAGTATAGCGCCAAACCTACCGAGTTTATTTATGATTTCTAGAATGTTTTAATTATATGACCAGACTTATCACTGTATTTCTACAATTTGTATGCGGTAAAATTAGCCACTATCAGTAGCCACAGGCAGCTACCCACATAGCCTACACTTCACTTTAGTGTTAGGTTCCTTACATTTTGCAACATTCCATTACATTGTCGGTTTACCTTTCTTTCCTCTGTCACGTTCATGTGGTTGTTCCTGAGGAACAACAGGCTAGCGCAACACTTGTCTCACCTTCAAATATATTTTTTTATTTGGTTTACATTTTTTTTATTGAACCTTTATTTAACTAGGCAAGTCAGTTAAGAACAAATTCTTATTTACAATGACGGCCTACACCAGCCAAACCCGGACGACGCGAGGCCAATTGTGCGCTGCCCTATTGGACTCTCAATCACATCCGGTTGTGAAACAGCCTGGATTTAATCCATAGTGTCTGTAGTGATGCCTCAAGCACTGAGATGCCTTAGACCGGTGCGCCACTCGGGAGCCCCAAATAGATTGAACAATTGAATAAGGCAACTTTCAGTATGAATCAAACCAATGTATTCTTGATTCACCAACATATTCTGTGCGTAGCGGCTCTCCAAACTTAAAAGTATTATTCATAAATTCTTTCCCAACCGTAAATAATATACAAGATCAGAGTATTTTTAAATCTACCAATTGGCGCTGAATAGGACACAAATACAATATGCATGTATTTACACATTTTCTTTCATTGATCCCTAATTATCTGAACCGTTTCTATAGAATATTCTAGTGAGTCTGTCAAGAAAACCCTATTGAATGAAAACTCCGTGAGAAAATCTGTTGGTCAGCATGTTGGAGGGTTTTCCAATGGTTGAATTCAATTTATTCAGCACGAGCACCTGCATAAGGTAAGTCTGAATGCCAACTACTGAGAAGTGCGTGGGAAAGGCATTCATAGGAAAGGCATTCATAGGAAAGGCATACAGTTGCTAGGACTGAATCGTGCCCTTGAAGAGTAAACTAATACATACTCACCCGTATAACCTCTGGGCATGCATAGTGTGGAGATCTGTGAAGAGACACAGAAAACAACATTTATTGGCAAAATTCTACGTGGCAACATCAATGCAAAAAAATCCTACTAAAAAAACGGTGCATAAAAACTTTATTCCGTATATAGTGCACTACTGTTGTTTAGAGACAGTTCTGGTCCAAAGTAATTCCCCACCATATATATATTGAATAGGGTGTCATTTGGAACATCCATCGCTTTCACTCTGTTATCACCCAACGTAGTATGTGATTGTGAAGAAGAAACAATTGATTTTACAGGATCGTTCTTTCATCATTAAGTCTTTACTGTGAGTTTTTTTTTATTATTTACCTTTATTTAACTAGGCAAGTCAGTTAAGAATAAATTCTTATTTTCAATGACGGCCTAGGAACAGTGGGTTAACTGCCTGTTTTGGGGCAGAATGACAGATTTGTACCTTGTCAGCTCGGGGGTTTGAACCAACGCTCTAACCACCAGGCTACCCTGCCGTTTACACAACATTCCCATGTGGATTGTACAGTCTGCACTTTGCAGGGTTGTAACCTCACTTATATGATGGCTTACGCATAAACACTCACACAAATTACAACCAACAGAAACCATTCTTGACACCTTTCAATTTTGTTGTACTTGTAATTCAGCTTGCTGCTTTTTTACATTTTACAATGATTTCACTTTGTTATTACCCCAGGTAGTATGTGATTGTGAAAGAAGAAACAAGTGATTTTCCAGACACTATCTTTCTACTACACTACACATTTCTATTATGATGTCACCATATAATAGATTGCAGAGCATTCGATTTGCCCCCCAGCTCTGCTAAAACCATTGACAACTGAGTGCCGTTTTCAAGGGATTGTTAAATAAATGTTAACTATTTTGTTGTAATATCATAGTCAGAACTACAAATTGTATTCAATTATTCAATGCAAAACACATTTTACTCTATCATCAGAGTTATACAGCAAATAACTGCATGCTTCTCATGATCAGTAAACATCAGTTGATTATGCAATTTCAGATACGTTAGGTAAATTGGATATATGACAAGTATGAGTGGTTTAGATTAATTTTCCATCCTTTGTAGGCTCTGCCTGTCAAGCAGCAGAACGTGCAGAGGGGCTTATTTGCTGATGTACTGTTAGCTGGTAATGTTTACTTTGCAACCTACCAGTAGAAACTTTGTACAGTTGGCTAAACAGTGGTAAGTAGACCAAATGCACTTTTTCTCCAACCAACATATGCTTCCTAGTGAACTTAGCTAACATGATCACCTTTTCAACATTGTCTTTCACAGCTACAATAGTTATCCCGGAATCGCCTCTTCACTGTTGATGTTGAGACTCTGTGTTTTGAGGATACTATTTAATGAAGGTGCCAGTTGAAGACTTGTGACACTCTAATGTACTTGTCCTCTTGCTCAGTTGTGCACCGGGGCCTCCCACTCCTCTTTCTATTCTGGTTAGAGACAGTTTGCGCTGTTCTGTGAAGGGAGTAGTACACAGCGTTGTACGAGATCTTCAGTTTCTTGGCAATTTCTCGCATGGAATAGCCTTCATTTCTCAGAACAATAATAGACTGATGAGTTTCAGAAGAAAGTTCCTTTGTTTCTGGCCATTTTGAGCCTGTAATCAAACCCACAAATGCTGATGCTCCAGATACTCAACTAGTCTAAAGAAGGCCCGTTTTATTGCTTCTTTAATCAGGACAACAGTTTTCAGCTGTGCTAACATGATTGCGAAAGGGTTTTCTAATGATCAATTTGGCCTTTTAAAATTATAAACTTGGATTAGCTAACACAGGATGGTTGCTGATAATGGACCTCTGTATGCATATGTAGATATTCAATAAAAAAAATATGTAATTTCCAGCTACAATAGTCATTTACAACATTAACAATGTCTACACTGTATTTCTGATCAATTTGATGTTATTTTAAATGGACAATTTTTAAAAAATCTTTCAAAAACAAGGACATTTCTAAGTGACCCCACATTTTTTGAAAGGTAGTGTACCTGTATATTCAATGTATGTAATGAGTAGAAAATGCTTGAGGAAACATTTGTTCTTATAGTCTCCAAAGAAGGATGGATTTTTTTAAATGGCCATGATTTATTACCCTGTAAGCAAGGGTTCCACTAATCAGATTTTTCCAACAATCTGGTCAAGTCAGACTAGTTACACAATCAAGGAGCAGAAGAAAGAAGTATGGATTGTTAGAGAATATTAGTGTACTGTATTTGAACAGGACCAGTGTTTGCATATGGATGCTAGCTGTAAGTTAAATTAACAGGCTCATGCGACCTCAACTAGGGCCTTGCTCATTAGGGCACGCAACAGAAAATGTTTTGATTACTCCCTGTTTGTCTGTTTTCTTCTGTTTGGTGCCTAATGAACACAACCCAGCGAGGTGACATCTAAGTGACGTTTGCCCTCCCACCACTCCTGTTCCTATATTGCATCGTCTAACTAGCAGGATATTGGATCCTACTGAAAGCTTCTATCACAGGCCTGTAAACACAGAGCCCATTACCTGCCCATGAATAACACCGTTGACAGCTGAACTTCCTGCCTGACGCACTGTCAGGTGTGCTGATAATGAACCTCGCCACCGGGCCGATAGTGTTTGGCAATAATGCAAACAAGCACCTTATTCAAATACTTCCGCCGTGATTGCAGATGTCATACTGCATTATGCAAATGAGTGAGAGAGAACACGCGCTCGCTGATACACTAGGTTAAGCCGAGGCAAATGTCAAAACACACAAAACATCAGCGAAGCATGGGTGAATGGGAGCTGGTTATCCACGTACGTAGGTGACTTGCAGGGAATCTAAGGAACAGAGAACTACAAATAATTAGTATTGGATATTGGATATTGGATATTAATTTGTCAATACAAGGACAGCTGTGGCATTTTTCTGTGTCCACTCCTCTCTCCGGATCTGGGATAAAAGACTTTAAAAATCTCATCAAATACTTTGAGCCTGCTTGGAGTGTCAGATGGCCGATGTTTGCAGTTTTTGTTTATTAAAATCCTTACGAGTCGATTGACCCACCCATGCGTCAATTTAATTAACATATTAACAAAATCCTCATTATAAATTCAAGATAGAGATATCTGTTTTTTTGCATTGATGCGTCCCAATCCACCACCTCCGCCTATGTCCGCATCACGCATTTGCGGTGGAAAGTAGTTAGCGTGTTGGACTAGTACCCGAAAGGTTGCAAGTTCAAATCCCTGAGCTGACAAGGTACAAATCTGTCGTTCTGCCCCTGAACAGGCAGTTAACCCACTGTTCCTAGGCCGTCATTGAAAATAAGAATTTGTTCTTAACTGATTTGCCTAGTTAAATAAAGGTAAAAAAATAAATAAAATACAAATGTTTCTCAAACATCAAATTTCAAAGGTTAGGTGTTAACTACGAATGTTTAAGGTAAGGGATAGGATTAAACCAAAAATATCAAAAACACCGTTTTATTGTTGGATTCAAACATGCAACCTTTGGAATCAGAGGCAGATGCTTACACCCATCCACAACACCCAAGCAAAACTGAAACCTATTTGAAGGCAACAGTGCTCACGGTTGCCCCTAGTGGCTGGATTCCACATCATCTCCCGATGTCCTCAGACATGAAGGTGGACATTTGCCCCAGTCTGAGGTCCTGAGTGCTCTGGAGCAGGTTTTAATCAAGGATCTCTCTGTACTTTGCTCTGTTCATCTTTACCTCGATCCTAACTAGTCTCCCACTGCCTGCCGCTAAAAAACATCCCCACAGCATCCCCACAGCATGCTGCCACCACCATGAGTCACCGTAGGGATGGTGCCTGGTTTACTCTAGACGTGACACTTGGCATTCAGGACAAAGAATTTAATCTTGGTTTCATCAGACCAGAGAATCTTGTTTCTCACAGTGTGAGAGTCCTTAGAGGCATTTTGGCAAACTCCAAGCTGGTTGTCATGTGCCTTTTACTGAGGAGTGGCCTCCTTCTGGCAACTCTACCATAAAGGCCTTATTGGTGGAGTGCTGCAGAGATGGTTGTCCTTCTGGAAAGTTCTCCAATTTCCACAGAGGACCTCTGGAGCTCTGTCAGAGTGACCATCGGGTTCCTGACCAGGGCCTTTCTGCCCCGATTTCTCAGCTTGGCCAGGCAGCAAACTCTAAGAAGCGTCTTGGTGTTTCCAAACTTCTTACTTTTAAGAATGATGGAGGCCACTGTGTTCTTGGGGACATTCAATGCTGCAGAAACGTTTTGGTACCCTTCAGTAGATCTGTGCCTCGACACAATTCTGTCTCGGAGCTCTACGGAAAATTCCTTCGACCTCATGGCTTGGTTTTTGGTCTGGCATGCACTGTTAACTGTGGGACCTTATATAGACAGGTGTGTGCCTTTACAAAATATGTCCAATAAAGTAAACAAAAAAGTGTTAAGTGATGCCTAGAAGGCCGGTAACTTAGACCTCCGGAGCTGGTGCACGAAATGAGTAGCAGTACCGGGAGGATCCATGACAATGCAAGTGGTATCTCGCTCTCTCTTTATCTCTACCAAGCATTTCCCTTAGATTTTGTTTTATATGTAAGATAGAACGGCCCCTAAAGCAACTGCCAGGGCTGGCCACAAGAACATTTGCTATATAGCCGTAGAGTAGAAATGGCTGAGATAATATGGTTGGAGTATAACTGTTTTGATATTTCAAGGGATTTCAGGACAAAGAGTTGACAGCTAGCTTCTTGTCTAACATTCTCCATTGTCTACTTGCCTTTTCTCAGAACGACCACACACACACACACACACACACACACACACACACACACACACACACACACACACACACACACACACACACACACACACACGCAGGTGGCAAGGCTGGCACACACACATGCAGTACCAGTCAAAAGTCTGGACACATACTCATTCAAGGGTTTTTCTTTATTTTTAATATTTTCTACACTGAACAATACTAGTGAAGACATCAAAACTACGAAATAACACATGTAATCATGTAGTAACCTAAAAAGTGTTAATCAAATCAAAATCTATTTTATATTTGAGATTTTTCAAAGTAGCCACCCTTTGCCGTGATGACAGCTTTGCACACTCTTGGAATTCTCTCAACCAGCTTTATGAGGTAGTCACCTGGAATGCATTTCAATTAACAGGTGTGCCTTGTTAAAAGTTAATTTGTGAAATTTCTATCCTTCTTAATGCGTTTCAGCCAATCCGTTGTGTAGTGACAAGGTAGGAATGGGTATACAGAAGCACTATTTGGTCAAAGACCAAGTTCATATTATTGCAAGAACATCTCCAAAAAGCAAAGACAAATGACAGTCCATCATTATGTTAAGACACGAAGGTCAGTCAGTACAGAAAAAGTCAAGAACTTTTAAAGTTTCTTCAAGTGCAGTCGCAAAACCCATCAAGCGGTATGATGAAACTGGCTCTCATGAGGACCACCACAAGAAAGGAAGACCCAGAGTTACCTTTGCTGCAGAGGATAAGTTCATTAGAGTTACCAGCCTCAGAAATTGCAGCCCAAATAACAGACACATCTCAACATCAACTCTTCAGATGAGACGGTGTGAATCAGGCCTTCATGGTCAAATTGCTGCAAAGAAACCACTACTAAAGGACACCAATTAGAAGAAGAGACTTGCTTGGGCCAAGAAACACGAGCAATGGGCATTGGACCGGTGGAAATCTGTCCTTTGGTCTGAAGTGTCCAAATTTGAGATTTTTGATTCCAACCTCCGTGTCTTGTGAGATAGAGTAGGTGAACAGATGATCTCTGCATGTGTGGTTCCCACCGTGAAGCATGGAGGAGGAGGTATGATTTTGTGGGGGTGCATTGCTGGTGACGCTGTCTGTGATTTATTCAGAATTCAATGCAAACTTAACCAGCATGGCTACCACAGCATTCTGCAGGGATACGCCATCCCATCTGGTTTGCGCTTAGTGGGACAATCATTTGTTTTCCAACAGGACAATGAACCAACACACCTCCAGGCTGTGTAAAGGCTTTTGACCAAGAAGGAGAGTGATGGAGTGCTACATGAGATGACCTGGCCTCCACAATCACCTGATGTCAACCCAATTGAGATGGTTTGGGATGAGTTGGACCGCAGAATGAAGGAAAAGAAGCAAACAAGTGCTCAGAATATGTGTGAACTCCTTCAAGACTGTTGGAAAAGCATTCCAGGTGAAGCTGGTTGAGAGAATGCCAAGAGTGTGCAAAGCGATCATCAAGGCAAATGATGGGTATTTTGAAAAATCTAAAATATATTTTTATTTGTTTTTTTGGGCTAGACGTGCCCGCTAGCAACCCACCTAGACAACATCCGGTGAAATTGCAGTGCACGAAATTCAAAATACAAAAATCATAATATTAAACATTCATGAAAAAACAAGTGTCATACATAATTTAAAAGTTTAACTTCTTGTTAATCCAACCACTTTGTCAGATTTCAAAAAGGCTTTACGGCGAAAGCATACCATGCGATTATCTGAGGACAGCGCCCCGCATACAAAACATTAAAAACATTTTCCATACCAGCAGAGGCATCACAAAAGTCAAAAATAGCAATAAAATTCCTCTGTTTGCAATCCCAAGGGTCCCAGCTACATAATAAATGTTTGTTTTGTTCGATAAAGTCCTTTTCCCACAAAAGTCAGTTTAGTTGGCGCGCTTGATTCAGTAATCCACCTGTTCCACTCGTTCAAAATGCATACAAAGGAATCCCAAAAGTTACCAATAAACTTCGTCCAAACAAGTCAAACAACGTTTCAAATCAATCCTCAGGTACCCTAATGTGTAAATAAACAATCAAATTGAAGACGGAGAATAGTGTGTTTAATACCAAAGATGAATTACGAAGTGCACGCCCTTGTCCATGCGAGCCACAACACTACAGTCAAAATGCGAGCCACCTTGAAAAACTACAAATTCTAGCTACTTTTTCAAAAAATAAGCCTGAAACACTTTATATAGACTTGACATCTAGTGGAAGCCATAGGAACTGCAATCTGGGAGGATTTCCTTAGATTTTCCCATAGACAGGCATTTCAATGGGTGGTCACCTCAAAAATGGATTATCCTCGGGTGTTTGCCTGCCATATCAGTTCTGTTATACTTTTTTAACAGTTTTAGAAACTTCAGAGTGTTTTCTAGCCAATGCTACCAATTATATGCATATCCTAGCTTTGGGCATCAGAACTTCCGAATACTGCCCCCTATCCCTAAGATGTTATCTTCTTATGGCTAGGGGTTCCCCTCGACAACATTCCCCTGAAAAGGCAGCGCGCGAAATTCAAAAATATTTTGGGGAAATATTTAACTTTCACACATGACCAAGTGCAATACACCAAATGAAAGATAAACTTCTTGTTAACTAGATAATTACCACCAACCCTGGACTGTCTTGTCTCACTACGCACATCTGGTTCCCATTCCCCGATTAGTATGTGTATATATGTGCCCTCTGTTCCCCATTGTCCTTGTCGTTTATTGTCCCTTGTCCGTTGGCGCTTTGATGGCGCGCCAGCGAGATGCAAGCGATTCCTTCTGCAATACGACCTGTACCTCGCTCGCAACACCGAGGCTGTCTCCGGGAGAGACAGGGTCGCCAACGTCATCTCTGCACTGACCGGACGGGCTCTGGATTGGGGTGCTGCAGTCTGGGAAACGGGCGGACCCGAGGTCGAGTCCTGCGAGTGCTTCACCCTCTTTTCCGCTCTGTGTTTGATCATGTTGTGGAGGGTCGAAAGAGGGGTGAGCACCTACTCCGACTACGCCAGGGATCTAGGACCGCCAAGGCAGCAGCTACTCTTCCTGGGGTCCAGCAAAATTATCGCAGTTTATACAATAAAAAAAACTACAATACATTCAGCCTGTGTGCCCTTCAGGCCCATACTCCACCACTGCCACATATAAATAGTACAAAATCCATGTGTAAGTGTGTGTATAGTGCGTATGCTATCATGCGTGTGTGTGTATGCACCTATGTTTGTGTTGCTTCACAGTCCCCGCTGTTCCATAAGGTGTATTTTTATCAGTTTCTTTTATGAAATGTTACTGCTTGCATGAGTTACTTGTGGAATAGAGTTCCATGTAGTCATGGCTCTATTTAGTACTGTGCACCTTCCATAGTCTGTTCTGGACTTGGGGACTGTGAAGAGACCTCTTGCGGAATGTCTTGTGGGGTATGCTTGGGTGTCCGACCTGTGCACCAGTAGTTCAAACAGACAGCTCGGTGCATTCAACATGTCAATACATCTCATAAATACCTTGCATGTCAATACGTCACCAGCCTCCTTGAACTTCTGTTTTGTTTAGAAGGAAGATGGGTGCCCCTGCATTGATTATTGAACACTGAATAAAGCCACCGTTAAGTTCAGCTATCCTTTACCCCTCATCCCAACCACCATCAAACAAATTCACGGGGAGCAGTACTTCACGAAACTGGACTTGTGGAGTGCCTACAATCTGGTGCACATTCGTGCAGGCAACGTCCTTTTCCACGACCAAGGGGCATGGCGAGTATCTCGTAATGACTTTTGGCCTGACTAATCCTCCTTCAGTCTTTCAGGCCTTTATTAGCAAAGTGTTTCAGGACATGTTGGGATGGGGCATAGTGGTTTATGTAGATTACATTTTGGTTTCTTCTGCTGACCGCGCCCAGCATGTCTCATTAGTCAGCGCTGTGCTGGGAAGACTGTTGGAGCACAATCTATATGTTAAACAAGATTACATTTCCAACTATTTCCGGAGTTTCATCCGGGGCTTCAGCACGGTGCTCACGACTCTTACATCTTTGCTGACAGGAGGTCCCCAGTGGCTTTGTTGGATGGCGGAGGTGGAGAGGGCATTCGAGACACTGAAGGCACGCTTCACCACTGCTCCCGTGCTAGCACATCCCGATCCATTCACTCCCCTTCATCGTCGAAGTAGATGAAGATCGAATATGCCTCCGAAGTAGGAGTCGAGGCAGTGCTGTTCTAGTGCACCAGAATCCCTCCAGAACCCCACCCTCTGTAGTGGCTTGTGGTCGGAGGCCAAACAATTGCCATACCAGGCAGTGATGCAACCAGATGCTCTCGATGGTGCAGTTGTAGAACCTTCTGAGGATCTGAGGAACCAAGACAAATCTTTTCAGTCTCCTGAGGGGGAATAGGTTTTGTCGTGCCATCTTCAAGACTGACTTGGTGTGCTTGGACCATGTTAGTTTGTTGGTCAATCTGTTCCACTGCAGCCCCGTCGATGAGAATGGGGCGTGATTGGTCCTCTTTTTCCTGTTGTCCACAATCATGTCCTTTGACTTGATCACGTTGAGGGAGAGGTTGTTGTCCTGGCACCACAGGGCCAGGTCTCTGACCTCCTCCCTATAGTCTCGTCATTGTCGGTGATCAGGCCTACCACAATGATAGTCTTGGAGTCGTGCCTGGCCGTGCAGTCATGAGTGAACAGAGAGTACTGGAGGGGGCTGAGCACGCACCCCTGAGGTGCAACTGTGTTGAGGGTCAGCGTGGCAGATGTGTTATTACCTACCCTTACCACCTGGGGGCGGACCATCAGGAAGTCCAGAATCCATTTGCAGAGGGAGGTGTTTAGACCCAGGGTCCTAAGCTTACTGATGAGCTTGAGGGCACTCTGGTGGTAAACGCTGAGCTATAGTCAATGAATAGCATTCTCACATACAGTAGGTGTTCTTTTTGTCCAGGTGGGAAAGGGCTGTGTGGAGTGGAATAGAGATTGCATCTTTTGGGGCAGTATGCAAATTGGAGTGGGTCTAGGGTTTCTGGGATGATGGTATTGATGTGAGCCATGACCAGGCTTTCAAAGCACTTCATGACTACAGACGTGAGAGCTATGGGTGGGTAGTCATTTAGGTAGATTACCTTTGTGTTCTTGGGCACGGGCACTATGGTGGTCTGCTTGTTAATGTCCCGTTGGTAGTTTATTCTTCCGCGCAACTCAATTTTATTCTCCAAGGATTACGTTTGCTAGCAGAATGGAGGGAAGTGGGGGTTTATTCGACCGCCTACGAATTCTCAGAAGGCAGCACCCCCTTCGGATCCTGTTTCTCTGCCTCCTCTTCACGCAGATCACAGGGATCAGGGACTGTTTCAGAGGAAGCGGTATATCCTTCACGTCGGGCTCGTCAGAGGCGTAAAAGGAAGAAAAAATGTTTTTTACCTTTATTTGCATGCGGGAGCGTAATACTTGCCTGACACTAATTAGCATAACGCAACGGACATAAATATCCCTAGAAAGTATTCCTATTCATGAAAATCACAAATGAAATATATTGAGACACAGCTTAGCCCTTTTTTAATCACCCTGTCATCTCAGATTTTCAAAATATGCTTTACAGCCAAAGCTAGACAAGCATTTGTGTAAGTTTATCGATAGCCTAGCACAGCATTTTGTCCAGATAGCAGCAGGTAACTTGGTCACGGAAATCAGAAAAGCAATCAATTTAAATCGCTTACCTTTCATTAGCTTCAGATGTTTTCACTCACGACACTCCCAGTTAGATAGCAAATGTTCCTTTTTTCCAAAAATAATATTTTTGTAGGCAAAATAGCTTCGTTTGTTCTTCACGTTTGGCTGAGAAAACGCCTTGAAATTGCAGTCACGAAAACTGCGAAAAATATTCCAAATTAGCTCCATAATATCGACAGAAACATGGCAAACTTTCTTTATAATCCTCAAGGTCCTCAAGGTGTTTTTCAAATATCTATTTGATAATATATCCATCGGGACAATTAGTTTTTCAGTAGGACCGATTGGAGTAATGGCTACCTCTGTATTTTACGCGAGAGTCACCCTGGGAGCCATCAGGTGACCACTTGCGCAATGTAGCCACTTACGGCTATTCTTCAATATAAATGCGTAAAACTACGTCACAATGCTGTAGACACCTTCGGGAATTCGTAGAAAGCGTAATCTGGTTGATAGCTCATTCACAGCTCAAAAGGGACTCATTGGAACGCAGCGCTTTCAAAACCTGGGGCACTTCCGGATTGGATTTTTCTCAGGCTTTCGCCTGCAACATCAGTTCTGTTATACTCACAGACAATATCTTTACAGTTTTGGAAACGTTAGAGTGTTTTCTATCCTAAGCTGTCAATTATATGCATATTCTAGCATCTTGTCCTGACAAAATATCCCGTTTAAAACGGGAACGTTTTTTTTCCAAATATGAAAATACTACCCCTAGAGTCGCAAGAGGTTTTAACTAGGCAAGTAAGTTAAGAACTAATTCTTATTTTCAATGACTGCCTAGGAACAGTGGGTTAACTGCCTGTCCGTGGTGAATAATCGCAGTCCTGATGTCCAGAAGGTTTTTCAGGCATAAGAAATGGTAGAGGCAAAATTATGTAAGGGCTTGACCTCATTTCCGGTCACAACTTGTTTATGTGTTGCTGTGCGATTTATTGCTAACCTTACTTTTCTACCTGCCAACTTCACGGTTTTTACTTTTTAATTACGTTTTATATTTACATTTTTTCCCCTCGCTCTACTTCTTTCATTCAACTCTTTCACCCCGGAAGCTTTATCTGGATGTGGTTCATCAGGACCTCCACCAGCCGAAGATAAGAAGTAACATTAACATTATTTCTTCTAATTGCAGTCGCTGTACTCATAATATACATGAGAACGGTTGCCTTATGGCAAGGATAGCTGTGTTGCAAGCCCAGCTTCAGATGCCATCATTAGGCAAGGGTA
Source organism: Oncorhynchus mykiss (assembly GCF_057628025.1). Taxonomy (NCBI): domain Eukaryota; kingdom Metazoa; phylum Chordata; class Actinopteri; order Salmoniformes; family Salmonidae; genus Oncorhynchus; species Oncorhynchus mykiss. The sequence continues at coordinate 46,074,428 of NC_143023.1, read as the reverse complement.
ATTTAAGTGTAGGAATGGATGAAACAGCATCTGTGCCACAAATAAGTACAGATAGTAGTATAAATCCACTCGCACAGTCCCCACAGCCGGACAATTCTCTCATGGCTTCTGGAAGGAAATGCTGTGGGAATGCTCCACCGGTGTCACTCATCAATTTGGAAACACAAATTGTTCTACACGGACAAGTTCTGGCCTGGTTTAGATCTTATCTGTCGGAAAGATATCAGTCTGCCTCTGTGAATGGTTTGTCCTCTGACAAATCAACTGTATATTTCGGTGTTCCTCAAGGCTACGTTTTAGGACCACTATTGTTTTCACTATATATTTTACCTCTTGGTGATGTCAACCGGAAACATAATGTTAACTTTCACTGCTATGCGGGCGACACACCGCTATACTTTCCGATGAAACATGGTGAAGCCCCAAAATTGCCATCTCTGGAAGCCTGTGACATAAGGAAGTGGATGGTGGCAAACTTTCTACTTTTAAACTTAGACAAAACAGAGATGCTAGTTCTAGGTCCCAAGAAACAAAGAGATCTTCTGTTAAATTTGACAATTCATCTTGATGGTTGTATATTCGTCTCAAATAAAACTGTGAAGGACCTCGGCATTACTCTGGACCCTAATCTCTCTTTTGACGAACATATCAAGACTGTTCCAAGGACAGCTTTTTTCCATATACGTAACATTGCAAAATTCAGAAACCTTTTGTCCAAAAATGACGCAGAAAAATTAATCCATGCTTTTGCCACTTCTAGGTGAGACTACTGCAATGCTCTACCTTCCGGCTACCCGGATAAAGCACTAAAGAAACTTCAGTTAGTGCTAAACACGGCTGCTAGAATCTTGACTAGAACCAAAAAATGTGATCATATTATCCCAGTGCTAGCCTCTCTACACTGGTTTCCTGTTAAGGCTAGTGCTGATTTCAAGGTTTTACTGCTAACCTACAAAGCATTACATGAGCTTTTTCCTACCCATCTTTTTGATTTGGTCCTGCCGTATATACCTACATGTACGCTATGGTCACAAGATGCAGGCATCCTTACTGTCCCTAGAATTTCTAAGCAAACGGCTGGAGGCAGAGCTTTTTCCTATAGAGCTCAATTTTTATGGAATGGTCTGCCTATCCATGTGAGAGATACAGACTCAGTCTCAACCCTTAAGTCTTACTGAATACTCATCTCCTCAGTAGGTCCTATGATTGAGTGTAGTCTGGCCCAGAAGTGTGAAGGTGAACGGAAAGGCACTGGAGAAACGAACCGCCCTTGCTGTCTCTGCCTGGCCGGTTCCCCTCTCTCCACTGGGATTCTCTGCCTCAAACCCTATTACAGGGGCTGAGTAACTGGCTTACTGGTGCTCTTCCATGCCGTCCCTAGGAGGGGTTCGTCACTTGAGTGGGTTAAGTCACTAATGTGATCTTCCTGTCCGGGTTGGCGCCCCCCTTGGGTTTGTGCCGTGGGGGAGATCTTCGTGGGCTATACTTGGCCTTGTCTCAGGATAGTAAGTTGGTGGTACAATATATTCCTCTAGTGATGTGGGCTGTGCTTTGGCAAAGTGGGTGGGGTTATATCCTGGCTGTTTGGCCCTATCGTCGGACGGGGCTACAGTGTCTCCGACCCCTCCTGTCTCAGCCTCCTGTAATTATGCTGCAATAGTTTGTGTCGGGGGGCTATGGTCAGTCTGTTATACCTGGAGTATTTCTCCTGTTTTATCCGGTGTCCTGTATGAATTTAAGTATGCTCTCTCTTATTCTCTCTCTCTTTCTTTCTCTTGGAGGACCTGAGACCTAGGATAAATCCTCAGGACTACCTGGCCTAATGACTCATTGCCGTCCCCAGTCCACCTGGTCATGCTGCTGCTCCAGTTTCAATTGTTCTGTCTGTGGCTGACCTGTTCACCGGACGCGGTACCTTGTCCCAGACCTGCTGTTTTCAACTCTCTAGTGACAGCAGGAGCGGTAGAAATACTCAGAATGATCGGCTATGAAAAGCCAACTGACATTTACTCCTGAGGTGCTGACCTGTTGCACCCTCTACAACCACTGTGATTATTATTATTTGACCCTGCTGGTCATCTATGAACATTTGAACATCTTGAACATGTTCTGTTATAATCTCCACCCGGCACAGCCAGAAGAGGACTGGCCACCCGTCATAGCCTGGTTCCTCTCTAGGTTTCTTCCTAGGTTCCGGCCTTTCTATGGAGTTTTACCTGGCCACCGTGCTTCTACACCTCCATTGCTTACTGTTTGGGGTTTTAGGCTGGGTTTCTGTACAGCACTTTGTGACATCAGATGATGTAAGAAGGGCTCTATAGATATTTTTTGATTGATTGATGTACAAAATAAGTTTAAAAAATAAGTTACAAACAACGCAAATGAACAAACAAAAAAACACGGGGGCATCTTACACCGGACCAACACATTACAGCATTGTAAAAACACAACTGTCTTACCTATTGGGATCACAAATACAAAGCAAAATGCAGTGCTATCTGGCCCGAAATCAACAATACGCTATGGCAGATTATGTGACTATGATTAGGCACATTTATTGGGTTTATAAACGCGGATACTTTTGCGGCACAGTCGATGCCACGCAGGGCTACGGGCCAGAAGGTTTAGGGTTCGCCGACACCCACAGACGAGCTCACTCTCCCTGCTTGTTTCATTACATTACAATCAGAGCTAGCTGCAAACAATGATCAGCTAGGGGGATATCAGATGTTCAACATTTTTATACCATGTTTACAGTTATATAAAATATATGCAATGGATTTTCCACCAACAGGGTTCTGTGCCAACCACACAAAATGATAAATAAAGTATACCGACTTTGGGACCTTCAATATCATGACATGACAATCTCTGAATGTCATTCAACTTTTTGTTGTTTTGTAAGAGATGTCTCTGTCCATTCATTAATTGGCCACTGCACAGTTTGGATTGATTGGTATAATTCGTCACAAAAATTTGTAGTGATTTCTTTGCAGAATTTCAACCACGAAGGCCTGATTCACGCAGTCTCCTCTGAACAGTTGATGTTGAGATGTGTCTGTATCTTGAACTTTGTGAAACATTTATTTGGGCTGCAATCTGACGCTGGTAATTCTAATGAACTTATCCTCTGCAGCAGAGGTAACTCTGGATCTTCCTTTCCTGTGGCGGTGGTCCTCATGAGAGCGAGTTTCATCATAACGCTTCGTGGTTTTTGCAACTGCATTTGAAGAAACATTCAAAGTTTGACATTTTCCGATTTGACTGACCTTCATGTCTTAACAATGATGGACTGTCGTTTCTCTTTGCTTATTTGAGCTGTTCTTGCAATAATATGGATTTGGTATTTTACCAAATAGGTTATCACTCCTACCTTGTCACAACACAACTAATTGGCTCAAACGCATTAAGAAGGAAAAAAATTCCACAAATTACCGTTTAACAAGGCACACCTGTTAATTGAAATGCATTCCAGGTGAGTACCTCATGAAGCTGGTTGAGAAAATGCCAAGAGTGTGCAAAGCTGTCATCAAGGCAAAGGTTGGCTACTTTGACGAATCTAAAATGTAAAATATATTTTGATTTGTTTAACACTTTTTTTGGTGATTCCATATGTGTAAGGGAAGACATCAAAACTATGAACTATTATTCTACAATGTAGAAAATAATACAAATAAAGAACAACCCTTGAATGAGTAGGTGTGTCCAAACTTTTGACTGGTAATGTATGAGCGACTGTGTCCAACACACCACAACCTGGTATTATATTGGGCACCTACTGACCCCAAAAATATGTATTTTTTTATTTTCTTCTCAAGGACATGTAGTGCTAAATTTAAAAAGTTTAAGGAAATACAGGGAAGAGCCACATTACTACAAGACAAAACCACTCACTCAATCAAGCATGATGGTCTTGTCTTACAAGTAGTGGAATGGGATTATTGTGTGAAGAATCCAATATTTTAACTTCTATGCAGTACAAATCACAATATTGTGGGAGTAGCCCCAATTGAGTATAATATGTTTGTCACGTTCTGACAATAGTTCCTTTATTATGTCTTTGTGTTAGTTTGGTCAGGGCGTGAGTTGGGGTGGGTAGTCTATGTTCTTTTTTCTATGTTGTGTTTATGTGTTTGGCCTGGTATGGTTCTCAATCAGAGGCAGGTGTCGTTCGTTGTCTCTGATTGAGAATCATACTTAGGTAGCCTGTTTTCCCCATTTTGGTTGTGGGTGTTTCATTTTCTGTTTAGTGTTTTTCTGCACCTTACAGGACTGTTTTTTTTTTTACGTTGTTGTTTTGTATTTCAGTGTTCCATTATTAAAATCATGAACACGTACCACGCTGCGCTTTGGTCCACACCTTCTTCCACCTACGAAAGCCGTTACAATGTTTGAGAAGGTTTGAGTCCTAAGCAACATACACATTGTTTGAACTACAATAGACCAACATACATACGTAGCTACTATAGTATGTCAAAACTGTGTGCTGGAAAACCTTGGTAGAGCATGGGTGATGTAGGCACTGTGGTGTTCATGAATTTCCTTTCCTTTTCGGCTTCAGACCAATGTCTACTTATCACTTAAAATGAAGTTTTTGTTTTCAATTGTTTGACTCCTGTGATGCTCTGTCCTTATACTCCTGTACTAACATTTTATTCTGTACTCACCCACAGCTGGTCTCCAGCAGACTGTCGCCGACCTGTAGAGAGGCCATGCCAAAGTCTGCTACCCTGATGTTGTTCTTCTCATCTAACAACAGGTTCTCTGGCTTCAAATCTCTGTGGCTGGGAGGGAGAGAGGGGACGAAGGACAGGGAGGGAGACAGAGAGTAAGAGAAAGCAAATGGTTAGCAAATGTACAATACATTGAGTATGAGCCAATTATGTTTTAGCTTTGGCATTAATCAAACATCCTATGGATTAGTGCACACACACACAGACACACACAAATGCTATCATTGAAGTTGTTTGTGGTGACAAGGGGCATCGTACAAAACAAAGTAATCAGTGATTGAATCGTCTCTAACCAATCAGAGTATCAAAGCCAACGATGAATTTTCAAACCACCGCTTTACCCACGTGTATTCTGGCCCAACCCATCAGTTTCCGGACCAATCAGACGGCCGCGAATGTATTCACATTCAGTGAAGGTTCGGGGAGGTAATCAGATTCAGAGAAGAAACTAACATCCGTGAGCATGGTTTTGCGTTTGGCCGGAGCAAGGAGCCTGGAGTAGCCAAGCAAATTCAGTCCATGAGTACGAGAAACCAATTAAACCTTCCACTACTACTAAAGTAATCACCGATTAGAAATGAGTGAACAGGCAAAAGCCATGTCTAAACAGTGACTTGTTCAGGGAAGAGCTAGGGAAGGATGCACTTTTAAGCAATTAGTGCGCACAGTAATAAAACATTTTGCCCCATAGCAAAATGTTTTGTAATGGAAACCAAAAACAAACATCACTTATTGGACAATTCAGCTAGGTACCTCCCGTTTTCAGCCCAAGTCGTTCCTACTGAATACAATCCTGGTGTGGGAGACGACCGAGCATACAGCTGCTGTGTCCCTCTCGCTCATCTCTGAACAGGCCTTAAGACACAGGGAGAGAGACTCCAATGCTTCCCACAGTTGTGTCAAGTTGGCTGGATGTCATGTGGGTGGTGGACCATACTTGATACACGCAGGAAACTGTTCAGTGTGCAAAATCCAGAAGTGTTGCAGTTCTTGACACAAACCTGTGCGCATAGCACCTACTAGCATACCCCATTCAAAGGCACTTAAATCTTTTCTTGCCCATTCACCCTCTGAATTGCACACATACACAATGCATGTCTCAATTGTCTCAAGGCTCAGTGGTGGAAAAAGTATCCTATTGGCATACTTGAGTAAAAGTATAGATACCTTTTAATAGAAAGTTACTCAAGTAAAAGTGAAAGTTACCCAGTAAAATAGTACTTGAGTAAAAGTATTCGGTTTTAAATATACTTAAGTATCAAAAGTAAATGTAATTGTTAAAATATACTTAAGTATCAAAAGTATAATAATTTCAAATTCCTTATATTTAGCGAAGCAGACACCATTTTCTTGTTTTTAAAATGTATGGATAGCCAGGGGCATACTCCAACACTCCGATACTATTTACAAAAGATGCATTTGTGTTTAGTGAGTCTGCCAGACCATAGGCAGTCGGGATGACAACGTGTTGTCTTGATAAGTGTGAAAATTTCACAATTTTCCTATCCTGCTAAGCATTCCATACATTGTGAGGGAAAATGTATGGAGTAAAAAGGACAATATTTTATTTAGGAATGTAGTGAAGTAAAAGTTGTTAAAAATATAAATAGTAAAGTACAGTGCAGATACTCCAAAAAACGACTTAAGTAGTACTTTCAAGTATTGTTACTTAAGTACTTTACACCCCCGCAAAGGATTAAATTCCTTCTTTAACCTCTCTCCTACTCTTCATATACACTGATTGAAGTGGATTTAACAAGTGATATCAATAAGGGATCTTAGCTTTCACCTGGATTCACCAGATCAGTCTCTGTCAGGTGATCGAAATGTTTTGTATACTCCGCGTAAGTAGATATGAAGAGCAGCAGACGTTGAATCCCTTTACGACTGGGATTGAGTGACCACAGTGTTGGATGATGTGATCTTGAGGTTAAAGAGACATTTTGATGTGAGAACTTTCAAAGGCAGTGAGCCGTTTCTTGATCATCCGTTTAGCATCTATTCCTGGTTAGCATTTTTCCCGACACGACATCATACTGTGCTGCTGTGAGGATGTCTGCCAAGCCACAGCTGAGAGCTGTCTGACTGTATGTGTGCGGCACATGCACAAAACACACTCAAGCACAAACACAGGCCCATGCAAACGCAAGCACGCATGTGCACCCACACGCACACACACTCCCTCTCTCTCTTCCTCTAGGCTGGTCTCGATACTTTAAACAGATATGTATCTTTGCCGAGATCAAAGAGATGGTGAGAGATACTGCCACAGGACAGGATGTCAGGGTGTCATGGAAGCGCTTTAATCTTTTCCTGAGCTAATGATAGAGGGAGCAACAATGGCTGCCATGACTGCCTGACAAATCTCTTTGAAGAGTGGCTCATCAAAATGGACGTTTAACCTCCTATGACATAATTTCTGGCTGGGGTGAATCCTCAAGGGGATTCATTCTGCTTTCAGAACTTTTCCCAGCTAACACATTATCATTCCAAGAACAGTCAGGGAACATTTTTTCTTCAACCAAAGGACAACTTTTAGGGAACATTACAGGAATGTTCTGTGTTAGCTGGATCGTGCTTCATTCATAAAACCAGAGTTGTAGCACAGCCGATATGTTTTTATGTATCTATTTGGTGCATTATGATAGTCGGATTATGATAGTCGGTTTTATATTGCATAGTTAAAATACTTTGTAATGGAAATAACATTGTAATACCCATACAGTTTAATATCTTATTTTCAGCATTTGAAGTTAAAGATTTGTGAGAGTGATTGGTTGTTTTGTTTACAGCAGATTATTATTGTAAGCTATATGGGTAAATAACAGCCTAGACTGAACAAAATGTTAAATGTGTTTTAAAAGTAAGAATACCCTTCAATATTTACTGCATCTGTACAGTGAGGGGAAAAAAGTATTTGATCCCCTGCTGATTTTGTACGTTTGCCCGCTAACAAAGAAATGATCAGTCTATAATTTTAATGGTAGGTTTATTTGAACAGTGAGAGACAGAATAACAACAAAAAAATCAAGAAAAAAGCTTGTCAAAAACGTTATAAATTTATTAGCATTTTAATGAGGGAAATAAGTATTTGACCCCTGTGCAAAACATGACTTAGTACTTGGTGGCAAAAACCCTTGTTGGCAATCAGAGGTCAGATGTTTCTTGGTTTTGGCCACCAGGTTTGCACACATCTCAGGAGGGATTTTGTCCCACTCCTCTTTGCAGATGTAGAGGGAGCTGAGGGTTCGAGTTGCCAAACGTCAGCCTCGAAACCTTAATCAAGTCATTAAGGTTTCGAGGCTAACGTTTGGCAACTTGAACCTTCAGCTCCCTCTACATATTTATTTAAGGTCTGGAGACGGGCTAGGCCACTCTAGGACCTTAATGTGCTTCTTCTTGAGCCACTCCTTTGTTGCCTTGGCTGTGTGTTTTGGATCAATGTCATACTGGAATACCCATCCACGACACATTTTCAATGCCCTGGCTGAGGGAAAGAGGTTCTCACCCAAGATTTGACAGTACATGGCCCCGTCCATCGTCCCTTTGATGCGGTGAATTTGTCATGTCCCCTTAGCAGAAAAACACCCCCAGAGCATAATGTTTCCACATCCATGTTTGACGGTGGGGATGGTGTTCTTGGGGTCATAGGCAGCATTCCTCCTCCAAACACGGCGAGTTGATGCCAAAGAGCTCCATTTTGGTCTCATCTGACAATAACACTTTCACCCTGTTGTCCTCTGAATCATTGATGTTCATTGGCAAACTTCAGATGGGCATGTATATGTGCTTTCTTGAGCAGGGGGACCTTGTGGGCGCTGCAGGATTTCAGTCCTTCACGGAGTAGTGTATTACCAATTGTTTTCTTGGTGACTATGGTCCCAGCTGCCTTGAGATCATTGACAAGATCCTCCCGTGTAGTTCTGGGCTGATTCCTCACCGTTCTCATGATCATTGCAACTCCACTAGGTGAGATCTTGCATGGAGCCCCAGGCTGAGGGAGATTGACAGTTCTTTTGTGTCTCTTCCATTTGTGAATAATCGCACCAACTGTTGTCACCTTCTCACCAAACTGCTTGGCGATGGTCTTGTAGCCCATTCCAGCCTTGTGTCGGTCTACAGTCTTGTCCCTGACATCCTTGGAGAGCTCTTTGGTCTTGGCCATGGTGGAGAGTTTGGAATCTGATTGATTGCTTCTGTGGACAGGTGTCTTTTATACAAGTAACAAACTGAGATTAGGAGCACTCCCTTTAAGAGTGTGCTCCTAATCTCAGCTCATTACCTGTATAAAAGACAGCTGGGAGCCAGAAACATTTCTGATTGTGAAGGGGTCAAATACTTATTTCCCTCATTAAAATGCAAATCAATTTATAACAGTGTTGATGTGTTTTTCTGGATTTTTTTATTATTATTCTGTCTCTCACTGTTCAAATAAACCTACCATTAAAATTAAAGACTGATAATTTCTTTGTCAGTGGGCAAACGTACAAAATCAGCAGGGGATCAAATATTTTTTTCCCTCACTGTAAGTGATATACTACAAATCTATATAGACCTTAGTACCCACCCTAATCAGACAAACAGAGACTAAACAACACTGTAAAAACCTGAATAGTCAACGTCAACGTTGCCTGCATGAACACCCTCTATTTCATGCTGTACAACGGTATACCTACCTGTTTCCCCAACACAAGCAATACACACACACATAGAAGAGCATCACAGAAGTCTAACATGAGCACACACACACACCATCTACATTGCAATAAAACAGGCCTAAAGACAGATCTATCCCAAGACTGGACAAATTGCATGTGGGCGTTGTATTATCAGTCAGGACACTGACATCCCATAATAGGTAATTAAAGTCTCCCTGACACATTAGAGCACCTCTACTACTATAATCTCCCTCACACAGCACCGTGGATAGCTCTCCCAGTTGTTTGTCATCCGGAGAGAGGTGGTTGTTAATCAAGCTGTACAATTCCAGCGCTTGAATATAACTCAATCTAACTTTGGTGAACCCACGGTCATTGACACTGTACTCAGTGTTGGCTAACCATTCTCCATGTTGGCTCCAAACGTTAAATTATCCATAAAGTTTTAATGTAGGGTCCCTCTCATTTTCTTTGAACTTTTAGTGGGAATATGACGCAAGTATTAGTGTCCTAAATCTCAAACCAAGTCTGCTCACTGTTCTAGAAATGCCAACAATGAATTCCCGGGTACTCCCAATTGGGACTCAAACCCAGGTCAAATGACAGTCAAACCAACCCTTTAGCCACTACGCCAAGAAATCCAAACCTCTTGATGAGTTTTCTAGGTTTTGCTAGATTCACATGCCGCTGCGGATTAGAGCAATGTTGATGGGAATGGAACTGAAGTTGATGGGAAAAGGAACTGAAATGGCAGCTGGGATGCTGCAAGTCTCTGATCCCATGTACCATCTCCTGCCGTTGTGCCCCTGAGCAAAGCACTTAACCCCCCACAATTACTCTCCATCCAGGGGTGCTGCACTGCTGCTGACCCTGTGCCTCTCAATGTGTGTGTATATCTGGGGGTGTTGGGAAAGGTAGGAGATACATTTCTGTTCTAACCAATCAACAATCATTTTGTATTGTATTGTATTTATATTCTATTGTTATAAGAATCCTCAGCTGGCTTGTAGTAAGCATATCATATATGGCTATATGATTTACATGGGATTAGCCTATCATTGGTACATGTTGTAGCGATCCTCGCTATATGCAGCCAGATCACCCTTGATACAAGTCAGTATTCGACGTCCATCCATGTCTGAGGACATTGGGAGATGATGTGGAAACCGGCCCCTATGGGCAACAGGGAGTGCTGTTACCTTCAAGTAGGTTTCGATTGTCGACGGGGAGGGCAGATGGGAGCAAGCACCTGCCTCTGATTCCAAAGGTGCTAAGTTCAAATCCAGCGATAAGAAGTTGTTTTTGATAAGCCCAAACCAAACATTACCTTAAGATTTCAGAGTTAATGGCTAAACTTAATCCTATCCATAAAAATTCTGAGTTCATGCCCAAACTTAACTTTAAGCATTTTTTAATTTTACGTTTGAGAAACGAAGATGAAGGTTTAATTCTGGCATGAGACTGTGAGAGCTAGTTGGCTATGAGTCATTTTACAAATCCCACCAAGTGGTTTAACTCTATTGGCACGATGTGTAGGGTGTTTGTCTTTCATATCAGCAACCCATGTAGCGCTGTCTTAGGCGTCTCACAGTACGGACATTGCAATTTATTGCCCTGGTCACATCTGCAGTCCTCATGCCTCATTGCAGCATGCCTAAGGCACGTTCACGCAGATGAGCAGGGACCCTGGGCATCTTTCTTTTGGTGTTTTTCAGAGTCAGTAGAAAGGACTCTTTAGTGTCCTAAGTTTTCATAACTGTGACCTTAATTGCCTACCATCTGTAAGCTGTTGGTGTCTTAACAACCGTTCCACAGGTGCATGTTCATTAATTGTTTATGGGTCATTGAACATGCATGGGAAACAGTGTTTAAACTCTTCACAATGAAGATCTGCAAAGTTATTTGGATTTTTACGAATGAACTTTGAAAGACCGGGACGTTTATTTTTTTCTGAATTTATATTGAACCATTTAACCCACAATATTAGCCAATCTTCAAAGCACTATCTTGCTTAAGAGGACCTCCAGCCAGCTAGTCAGATCAATCAGTCAGCGTGCTTGTAGGGTTGCAAAATTCTTGGAACTTTACCAAAATTCCCAGGTTTTCCAGAAATCCTGGTTGGAAGATTCACGGAATTAGGAGGGAACAAGCAGGACATCCTGAATCCTCAAACCAGGATTTCTGGAAAACCTAGAAATGTTGGTAAAGTTACCAGAATTTTGCAATCCTAGCGCTAGCTGTCTGACTGAAGCCTTCCTGTATACAGTACATGCCACACAGGCTCTCTTTTCAATGTAGAGGGAATCAGAGCTTGATTTAGAGGGAATGAGAGGAGCTATCAAAAGCCTCTCCACAAAGACTCAGGGATAAACAGGAGGATGAGCTGTCAGGGGAGCTGGAGATTGAGTGAACGAGTGGCAAGACTCTTTAGCCTGGTTCCAGATCTGTTTGTGCATGGTCAATGTCACACTGAGTTGGCATGACAGCACTAATAGATCTGGGACCAGGATAGACACAGGATCTTCTCTTGTGTTAAAATAAAATGGAAGCAAGGAGAGTGGACCTAAGCTTGCAGTTACAGCTAGAGTTGGTTGGTGTTTCAATGTCACTGTGTGCCACTGGTCAGTATCATCCTTGTGGTAATTTAATAAATTAGGCTACTTCCTTTTTTATTGATACATTTTGGTTAATCTTCAGCCCTTCTCTCTGTCTTGTTTTGTGCTCCGTGCAGAGGCTCCCTTCCTCATCATCTCTTCCATGTAACCTGTCCTTGCCCTCTCCCCATTCCTCCACCCAACCAGACTCCCAACCTGTCCTTGTACTCCTACTTGCACAAAATCCAATTACCAACTCCATCTTCCCTCCTCCCCCTACAATAACCCCTCTAACTTCCTCCCTGGCATCTCTCCATTCAACCACCACTCATCCTCCATGTGTTTCACCTTGATGCCCCAACAGGCGTTCTGGAAGAAGGAAGATAAGGAAGGGGGGAAGGAAACAACAGGGGGAAATTATTTCCCATTATGTAGCTCTCAGAGGCCTATCAGAGATAATGATGATAGGACATAAACACATCCAGGGAGAAAACCTCCGCTGTCAATAAAGTCAGCATTGCTTTACCTAGGTACCACCCAAGGACAAAGCCACCATAGATTGGCTCAATATGGAGTTAATGGTGGGAGGTGGGAGGAAGAAGAGAGAGAAAGATTTAAATAATCTTTATTGGGTCTGGGGGCCCACCACACAATAAATGCTCATACAAAACCAGTTACACATCAATTAAAAACACAACTCCAATTCCTCCACAGTAACTAAACACAACAGCCTCTGAATACCCCATGTACTCAAAAACAGATCAATATTGTTGACAAGTTTATAATAGGCAAACTCAACCCTTAGTCTTGCCGCCAACATTCCCTCCAGCATTCCCACCACATCCACAGACCCATGTCCCCGAATACTGTTCTTTCGGGTCTTCCATATCGCTAATGTTGCTGCCCCTAACACAAAATTAAGCAACACAACTACACCCTTTTGACTGAACCTGTACTTTGGCCCAAATGTATACAGTTGGGAAGAGAAAACCTCTCCCAACGTTGAGAACCAATCAGTGATCAGTTCAATCATCCCGACCAACCTGGGACACAGTAAAAACAGATGTGCCAGAGATTCAGACTCAGCACAGAATGGACACCGCTCCCCAACAGTAGGGTCCAGGTGTACCAGATGCATGTTGGTGGCTATAGCTCCATGTATTATCCTCCATTGGAGGTCAGCTGTCCTCTTATCAATAGGCAGTTTGTAACAATGTACCAGGCCAACTACCAAGAAATGTATTTGAAATATTATTGGAATCTGTGTGGGTAGCTGGACAGGTAGGATGACTGACAGTGAAGGTGAACATGAGGTCATGGGTCAGGTGACAGAGGAATGGATGAGACTGAGGCAGGAATTCCTTTAACCACAAAGTGGTATATTTACTGGGTAGTTTGTCTGTGCTGCATAACAAAGGAAACAGAATAACATGTATCCAATTAAATTCATTATCACAAAGGTTAAATCACAACAATCATTCTCATTATTAACATAATTTAGCAATTCAGTTCAATAAGAAGTCAATATGAATCGTCATTGAGTCATTTAAGCTCATTCATCATAATTATGAGAATAATAATACAAATAATTCAATCAGTTATCGGTTATTCAATCTATAATTTCCATCAGTTTGGTATCAGAATTGATCAGTTCAGCAAACAATAATGATGTTTCATTTTTCATCCTTTCAGGTTATTCTTCATATGTACATGTAATTTCATTACATATTAACCATGTATCGATGGCATAATTGGCCTGTGATGATCTGTAGGGCCGTAATCATTGTGTATTTACATTACACAATAGGTTTGAAGCGTGCGCTCCCAGCTGCACTCCGAGGTAATAACTATAAACAATAACTGATGGCCCTCTCTCCCTATCGCGACAGATAGTTCAGATGAAAGGTAACAGATTCGGTGGATTCACGTTGATTCATGGATGCACAGAATGTCTGGATTAGAAGGTCGGGCGATTTCCTCCTTTTAGTGAGTTGAGATCTGTCTGACATTTCCACCTGACCTAATTATTAAAGAGTCCCTGGCCCAGCTGAGCAAGTGGACATGAATTGAAGGACGATCCCACCAACTCCATGGGGCTTTTCTACAGTATTGGTGAAATATATGAATCATGCATTGAACTGCATCCACCTATTTTGTCAGCAATGCATTAGTGTACGTCATGGAACATTGAGTCAAATATAACCTATTTTTAAAACCTTATAAAGTTGGTTTTGTAGCATAAACTGGGAATTTGATGTTTTACTGATATTATGATTGTCTGTTTGTTTCATATCTGCAAAGTACTTAAAATGCTGTCAGTTGCACTTTAAACTTTAGGTCAGTGGTCACCAACCTTTTCAAGCCTAAGATCACATCCCAAGTCCAAATGTAAACCAAGTTCTACCACTTGCAAAAAATGACAAAATAACAAGGCCACATTGGAGTTCCACTTTGACATTCTTCATTTTGTTACCTGTCAGTCACAAGCAAAGTATTAATTTAATTATACAAATAGTATAATCAGAAGTAAGTACAACTATCATTCAACATTTTCTAACCATCATATTACATTTTTCAATATTTCCACAGGCTTATTACTCATTCACCATTCATATATAACCTCAATAATCAGTCAATTACAGGCCTAAACCAATCATGTACACTACGGTTTCACTTTCCCTTTTTAAACATCATATTTCAAGACACTTTAAAATGACAATACTCAAGTAAGTGCAACTAGCATTCAAAATATTATGACAACAGTCACATCATTCAATTGTTGAAAGATATTTTCACACAAATCACAGTTCTTCATTACCTCAATAATCAGTCAATTACAGGCCTAAGCCAATCATGTACAGTACTGTTTCACTTTCAATTTTTGAACAACATACAACACAGATCACATCCTTTTGTAAACAATATAGCCTACAATATAGCATACAACAGATTTCAAACTGGCAATACTTACTCACTCTGATGGCTGTGGATGAGATCCCCTCCCCATACACACACATTCAATGTGCACACTATAAGCAAGTGCTCTCTAGTCTGGGTCATAGTTTGACACAACAAGTCTGACACTGTCTGTGAGATGTCTATTAGTTAGACAAGACCTGTTATTTGACTTGATTATTTTAATCTGTGAAAAGGCCATCTCACAGAGATATGTTGATCCAAAGTAGGCCTTCACCTTAAGTGCACAGGATGAAAGGAGGGGAAACTTTTCAGTGTTTACAAGACCCCAAAAGTCACTGTCTCGTGATCTTGCTTTCAACTCGATGTAATTTTGCAATTCAATTATCTCCATGTCAACTCCGATTGGTAAAGCAAATACTTGCTGGAATTTGGCGGACACCTCATCAATCTCAATGGGGAGGAAAGGGTTTGAGATAAATGCAACAACGTCCTCTGTCATTTAACTCCTGAAAAGTTTCTCCAGGTGGGCACATAATTCTTGTGGGAGAAAAGCATCTTTGTTTCCTATGTTTTGCAACATTTTCTCCAGGTTTGGGAAGTGCACCAGCCTTCCATTCCTCAGCTGAGAGGCCCACACACCCTTGGGCTCGCATTCCATGCCCGGCCTCAAGCCAGCGAGCCGGGCTTCTTACCCGTTTAAAGTTTAAGAATAGGTTGAGATCGTTTCGGCCCCAAGACCTCTAATCATTTGCTTTACCAGATAAAACTGCGAGACTTCGAGCGCCAGCTATCCTGAGGGAAACTTCGGAGGGAACCAGCTACTAGATGGTTCGATTAGTCTTTCGCTCCTATACCCAGGTCGGACGGCTTTGACTGCTTTTAAATGTTAGTAAAACTAAGCGCAAGTTAGACTGTAAACTCTCCTTCCAGACTCTAAGCATCTCATTAAGCATCTCCAATCCAAAATGAAATCTAGAATCGGCTTCCTATTTTGCAACAAAGCCTCCTTCACTCATGCCGCCAAACATACTCTCGTAAAACTGACTATCCTACCGACCCTTGACTTCGGCGATGTAATTTGCAAAATAGGCCCCGACACTCTACTCAGCAAACTGGATGTAGTATATCACAGTGCCATCCGTTTTATCACCAAAGCCCCATATACTACCCATAACTGCGACCTGTACGCTCTCATGGCTGGTCCTCACTTCATATCCGTCGCCAAAGCCACTGGCTCCAGGTCATCTATAAGTCTTTGCTAGGTAAAGCCCCACCATATCTCAGCTCACTGGTCACCATAGCAACACCCACCCGTAGCACGCACTCCAGCAGGTAAATTGCACTGGTCATCCCCACAGCCAACACTTCCTTTGGCCGCCTTTCCTTCATTCTCTGCTGCCAATGACTGGAACGAATTGCAAAAATCTTTGAAGATTCAGTATTACATCTCCCTCTTTAACTTTTAGCATCAGCTGTCTAAGCAGCTTACCGATCACTGTGCCTGTACACAGCCAATCTGTAAATAGCACACCCGACTACCTCATCCCCATATTATTACTTACCCTCTTGCTTTTTTGCACCCCAGTATTTCTACTTGCACATCATCATCTGCACATCTATCACTCCATTATTGTTTGCTAAATTGTAATTATTTTTGCCTATTTATTGCCTACCTCCCTGCACTTCTACATTTGCACAAACTGTACATAGATTTTTCTACTTTTCTTTTCCTTTGTGTTAATGACTGTACTTTTGTTTATGTGTAACTCTATGTTGTTGTTTTTACCGCACTGCTTTGCTTTATCATCTTGGCCAGGTTGCAGTTGTAAATGAGAACTTGTTCTCAACTGGCCTACCTGGTTAAATAAAGGTGAAATAAAATAAAACAATTAATTGACAGCGCTGATCATGAGTGCCACGTCTTGGTCTTTTCCCTGAAGCTCATGGTTGAGATCGTTCAGTTTTGCTGTTATGTCCGTGAGGAAACCTAATTCTAGCAGCCATGCATCATCAGACAGTTCCTCAAGCTCCACATTTCGTGACTCCAGAAACGATTTGATCTCGGGCAGCAAGTCAACCAATCGCTGCAGTACTTTCACGCGACTCAACCACCTTACGCAAGCGTGGAGAATTAAGTCACCGTATGTGGCATCAAGCTCATGTAATAAAGATTTACACAAGCGGTGCTGAAGTCCTTTTGCGCGAATCAAGTTAACAATCATAACAACAAGTGTCATGACATGAGACAAGTCCACTAGTTTACTAGCATCCAAGATCGACTTGTCAACCGGTTGGTGACTCCTGAATTAGGTCTAGGGTTACTTTGTGTGCTAAACATTAAATATTTTTCCCAAGGTGAAGCAATAGTTGTACATTTTGATTGTGTAATTCTTAATGGTTGTGTTTTTGTATTTTTATGATTGGGACCAACTGGCTTATTATGTCAGAGTTTATGGATTGCTTATCCTTTAACATCATGCTGTGTGTGACTACTGTCTTTCCATCGGCCCTATGCAATGGTGTAGTGGCTCCTGGAGAAGTGGGTATACTGTAATTTTGCCAAAGGTTGCCAAACAGCCCGCCCAGCGAAGGAAAGGCACCCTGTGTGAAAAATGATTTTTTCTATAGATTTGTCAAATTTTCAATCACACTTTCTGAAGAAAAATTAAGACACAAATTTGATGGTCTAAGTCCACAACAAATCAATCTGATTAGGTGGGCCTGTCATCTCTACAACTCTTGATGCAAACAGCACACGGTGACAGTTGCACATTATAAATAGCCTTCTAACCAATACTTCTGACTAAACTTATTCAATACCTGATTTATATACAGATTTTTGCCTTAGTTAGCATTTACTGGTACATACTTTCAAATGTCTTTCCTACCCTACTGGCTACAGATTCCATTCATCCTTTTGCTGCTCCATGCCAAAACCAATTGAGAGCTGCACACTCTTGAAGCCTGCAGATTATATTCCGTTGAAATTAGGCTATATGCGTGGCACGCCTGTGAATATATTTCACGTGCTTTGCGATTGTGTAGGCTAATTTGTGCATGATTTCTCTATTGTACTCCATAACTAATAAGTTGTATACTTCCCAAACATTACTTTGATATATCAGCAGGCATTAAGAAGTGAATGTACGCAATGCCCACTGGGAAAAAAAGGGGGTATACGGTTTATACCTGTGTATACCCTCCACTACATCACTGGCCCTTTATGTTTTACAAAAAGTGCACTCTCCTACATGAGTGAGCAGGTATTACGGTTACTGTCCTTTCAGAATCACGAACCTGTCACACACTGAAGGTATATAGGTTCACCACTGTGCAAACATGTCTATAATAGACAAGGCTGTAAAGATATTCCTTTCAAAAAAGAAATGTATATTTTTGGCCTGGCGAAGTGGTTTTATGCAGTGACTGAATGGAAGCTAATAATTATGAGTTTTTTACTCTGCTGGTCTCGGCTGATCTCGAGAAGAAATTACCAGTCCTCAATGTCCGACACCAAGTCAAGACAGAGTACAAATGTATCCAACACCAACATCTAGACAAGACAGAGACACTCAATATGTGGTCTCCAGACCGGAACCGAGACCGGTGTCAAGTACTAAAACACTAGCTCCCACAATCTTATTATTAGTAATTTCTTTGTCATTTGTGTAAGTAAAGTACATGTTGAGTGCCCTTATCTTTAAGCATGCTGAGAGTCTGTTCTTAGTTATATTTCTCTGTAAACAAATTATCTGGACAAACAATTTTTTTTCCCAAAAAGTTTGTTAAGAGTCGACAGCAAGCTGATTGGGCTGCTGTTTAGAACCAGTAAAGGGTGCTTTACCAGGTAACGGAATTTTCCCTCCAGGTCTAAGGATTAGAAAAATCTCCAGACAAAAACTATAACAAATAAGAGTGGCAATATCATTAGCTTTCCATCTAAAGTTGTCAGTACAAGGTGGTTTCTAATTATTGATGGACAACAATAACTGTTGCAAGTTAGAATAGTAGAATACACAGGGTGCAATTTCGAAATTTGGTTGTGCAGTTTTTCTCTTGTTACGTCAGTCACTGGCAGTCAGTCAATTAGCCCATGTCATTTTTTAGTTTGCTAAATTAGTTTAGTGGGCAGCTATCTAAACATGTGATCGTGGTCGAATTACCGGGCGGGTTTTGAGGGAGGTTTGGTTTTTTGGGAAATTGATCTGAGATCTGAGATTGTTACCCATCCCTACTCCAAACCAAACAACTTTTAATTTCCTTATCAGTCCACTAGGCCTTAACAGTTCAAACAGTTTCTTGATAGGTGCATGCTTATGAATAACTGGAAGAAACCATTTTTTTATGCGTCACGTGCAGCATCTGAATGCTCCTCATCAGACCAACAAATATTTTTTGTATCTTCAACATAGGAATCAGTACAAAACGTTTTGTATGATCTCTATTGCACTATTTTAGGCCCAGCTTTTGGAACTTTGGCTTTACTAGATATGTGACTCGTTTCTGGAAAATAGGTGTAATGTCGCGGGTCACTACTTCACAGGAGAGCCATTTGAAAGTACACATTTTTGTTTTATCAAAATGTGTTTTTTGGCAGAAATGCCATCTGTAACATGTGAACTTTCATGTGCATTAATAACAAACGTGTATGCCATCTGTAAATACAAATGTAATTGTTAAATTACGAACCTACTTGGTTTAGCCACAGAAAAAGTCAGCAACCTTCCCGATAGCCATGATTAGCTGAGATAATGAGTGGGCTGGACATAACGAGAGATGAGTTCAGATTGGTCTGCCATGTAGCGAGATTCTGTCTATTTGAAATGATCAGTATGTCTAGGTCATCCTGTCTAACATGGCTTTTAAAAAAGTACATATTGCGTAGTAGAACTGCAAGTGTTGCTCTCCACTTTCTTGAGGACCGAGTTTTGAAATCAGTGGAATTAGAGTATGATAGCTAAGGAGATGGAGAAAACACCTGTCTCTGGATTACATTATCAAACTAAGAGCAACCATAGCATCTGTGACAGGGAGAAGCATCCATCCATGATGTATACAGGTAAGAGAGTCTATCTAGCTACATTTTCAGATATTACACATTTTGACAGAAAGTAATTTTCATTAAAGTTAAAGTGTACTGTTAGCTAGCTAGCTAACGTTAGCTGACTGGCTCGCTAGTTAACGTTACGTGTTGATCTGTGCAGTAATATTATTTGTATCTCAAAGCCATTTTCTTTGCTAGTTATAGCCTAATGTTAGCTAGCTAACATTGAACCTGGTTGGTTAGCTATCTGCAGATTCATGCAGGGTAGTATCGTCATGAGTTGGGATTATGATTCATTGTTTAGCTAGCTAGATACAGTTGAAGTCGGAAGTTTACATACACTTAGGTTGGAGTCATTCAAACTTGTTTTTCAACGACTCCGGAAAAGTTCTTGTTAAAAGGCTAACGGAACCCCTCGACAACATCTGCTGAAAAGGCAGAGCACAAAATTCAAAATTTTTTTTTTGAAATATTTAACTTTCATACAACTTTCATACAACTTCTTATGGCTGGGGGCAGTACTGAGTAGCTTGTATGAATAATGTGCCCAGAGTAAACTGCCTGCTACTCAGGCCCAGAAGCTAACATATGCATATTATTAGTAGATTTTGATAGAAAACACTCTGAAGTTTCTAAAACTGTTTGAATAATGTATGTGAGTTAAACAGAACTCATATGGCAGGCAAAAACCTGAGAAAAAATCCAACCAGGAAGTGGGAAATCTGAGGTTTGTATGTTTTCAAGTCTTTGACTATCCAATATACAGTGTCTATGGGGTCATATTGCACTTCCTAAGGCTTCCACTAGATGTCATCAGTCTTTAGAACCTTGTTTCAGGATTCTACTGTGAAGGAGGATAGAATAAGAGTTGATTGATTAAGAGGTCTGGCAGAATGTCATGAGCTCAGGGAGGCACGCACCCATGAGAGGTAGCTGCGTTCCATTGCATTTCTAAAGACAAAGGAATTCTCCGGTTGAAACATTATTGAAGATTTATGTTAAAAACATGCTAAAGATTGATTCTATACATCGTTTGACATGTTTCTACGAACTGTAATGGAATTTTCTGACTTTTCAAATATATCTAATTTTGTAAGGGAATACCCCCCTGATTTGGACAAAAACAAATGGCGGGATATTGGCATTGGACAAACCATATACACGATGGTCAATACCACCCAATTTGGCGTTGATTCATGCAAAGTATATTGCAAATGCCATATGGCAATTGCCAATTGTAACACTTCAAAATTCCAATAGGGGGCGTGTGCGTTCCACCGGGGCATTTCATATTGCAAATGGCACCCAAGTCAACATCCAAAAGCCAAATTTTGAAAAATGAAATTTTTAAAAAAAAACTTAAAACCCCTTAAAAAAGTGCTTTCTGGACCTTTTTTCGAAATTCTTTCGAGTTTTTTGTCAATTACACATGTGTAAGAACTGTATGAGTATACTTTTGTCATCATATATATATTTTTTTTAAGTACATGCGCATAAGGCATATGTTTTGTCCATTTGCAATATGATTTCATAGGAAGTCAAAAGTCAAAAGTCAAAAATGTCAAAATTTGGTAAAAAACTTCACACATCCTTAAAAAAGTGCTTTCTGGACCTTTTTTCAAAATTCTTTCGATTTTTGTGTCAATTACACATGTATAAGAACTTTATCAACATACTTTAGTCATACTTTATTATCATATATATATATTTTTTTTTACTTGTGCATAAGGCATATGTTTTCTCCATTTGGAATATGATTTCATAGGAAGTCAAAAGTCAAAAGTCAAAAATGTCAAAATTTGGTAAAAAACTTCATACATCCTTCAAAAAGTGCTTTCTTGACCTTTTTTCAAAATTCTTTCGATTTTTGTGTCAATAACACATGTATAAGAACTTTATCAACATACTTTAGTCATGCTTTATTATCATATTTTTTTTACTTGTGCATAAGGCATATGTTTTCTCCATTTGCAATATGATGTCATAGGAAGTCAAAAGTCAAAGTCAAAAGTAACGATTTTCCTCCGTGCAACTGATGATCTAAAATGTGCAACAAAATTGTTTTGATTTTTTTTGTTTATGTTTCCTTACTTTTTCAAAGTCACTGTGCATTTGCAATATGTTTTAATGGGCAGATACCATCACGAATTTGTCATGCTCAAAATTCAAACTTTACTTTGCTCAAACTATACCTTGGTCAACTTGTATTACATATTTCTTTTTGTTTTACTTGTGCATAAGGCATATGTTTTCTCCATTTGCAATATGATGTCATAGGAAGTCAAAAGTCAAAGTCAAAAGTAAATATTTTCCTCCGTGCACCTGGTGATCTGAAATGTGCACCTGGTGACCTGAAATGTGCACCTGGTGATCTAAAATATGCAACTGGTAACCCCCAAAAAAAATTTGGGGATGTTTTTTTGTTTATGTTTCCTTACTTTTTCAAAGTCACTGTGCATTTGCAATATGTTTTAATGGGCAGGTACCATCACGAATTTGTCATGCTCAAAATTCAAACTTTACTTTGCTCAAACTATACCTTGGTCAACTTGTATTACATATTTCTTTTTGTTTTACTTGTGCATAAGGCATATGTTTTCTCCATTTGCAATATGATGTCATAGGAAGTCAAAAGTCAAAGTCAAAAGTAAATATTTTCCTCCGTGCACCTGGTGATCTGAAATGTGCACCTGGTGACCTGAAATGTGCACCTGGTGATCTAAAATATGCAACTGGTAACCCAAAAAAAAAATTTGGGGATGTTTTTTTGTTTATGTTTCCTTACTTTTTCAAAGTCACTGTGCATTTGCAATATGTTTTAATGGGCAGGTACCATCACAAATTTGTTTATCGAATTTGTTTATGTTTCCTTACTTTTTCAAAGTCACTGTGCATTTGCAATATGTTTCAATGGGCAGGTACCATCACGAATTTGTCATGCTCAAAATTTTTTAGATGTATTTTTTTTTGTTTCTTACTTTTTCAAAGTCACTGTGCATTTGGAATATGTTTTAATGGGCAGGTACCATCACGAATTTGTTTATCGAATTTGTTTATGTTTCCTTACTTTTTCAAAGTCACTGTGCATTTGCAATATGTTTCAATGGGCAGGTACCATCACGAATTTGTCATGCTCAAAATTTTTTAGATGTATTTTTTTTTGTTTCTTACTTTTTCAAAGTCACTGTGCATTTGGAATATGTTTTAATGGGCAGGTACCATCACGAATTTGTTTATCGAATTTGTTTATGTTTCCTTACTTTTTCAAAGTCACTGTGCATTTGCAATATGTTTCAATGGGCAGGTACCATCACGAATTTGTCATGCTCAAAATTTTTTAGATGTATTTTTTTTTGTTTCTTACTTTTTCAAAGTCACTGTGCATTTGGAATATGTTTTAATGGGCAGGTACCATCACGAATTTGTTTATCGAATTTGTTTATGTTTCCTTACTTTTTCAAAGTCACTGTGCATTTGCAATATGTTTCAATGGGCAGGTACCATCACGAATTTGTCATGCTCAAAATTTTTTAGATGTATTTTTTTTTGTTTCTTACTTTTTCAAAGTCACTGTGCATTTGGAATATGTTTTAATGGGCAGGTACCATCACGAATTTGTTTATCGAATTTGTTTATGTTTCCTTACTTTTTCAAAGTCACTGTGCATTTGCAATATGTTTCAATGGGCAGGTACCATCACGAATTTGTCATGCTCAAAATTTTTTAGATGTATTTTTTTTTGTTTCTTACTTTTTCAAAGTCACTGTGCATTTGGAATATGTTTTAATGGGCAGGTACCATCACGAATTTGTTTATCGAATTTGTTTATGTTTCCTTACTTTTTCAAAGTCACTGTGCATTTGCAATATGTTTCAATGGGCAGGTACCATCACGAATTTGTCATGCTCAAAAAATTTTAGATGTATTTTTTTTTGTTTCTTACTTTTTCAAAGTCACTGTGCATTTGGAATATGTTTTAATGGGCAGGTACCATCACGAATTTGTTTATCGAATTTGTTTATGTTTCCTTACTTTTTCAAAGTCACTGTGCATTTGCAATATGTTTCAATGGGCAGGTACCATCACGAATTTGTCATGCTCAAAAAATTTTAGATGTATTTTTTTTTGTTTCTTACTTTTTCAAAGTCACTGTGCATTTGGAATATGTTTTAATGGGCAGGTACCATCACGAATTTGTTTATCGAATTTGTTTATGTTTCCTTACTTTTTCAAAGTCACTGTGCATTTGCAATATGTTTCAATGGGCAGGTACCATCACGAATTTGTTTATCGAATTTGTTTATGTTTCCTTACTTTTTCAAAGTCACTGTGCATTTGCAATATGTTTCAATGGGCAGGTACCATCACGAATTTGTCATGCTCAAAAAATTTTAGATGTATTTTTTTTTGTTTCTTACTTTTTCAAAGTCACTGTGCATTTGGAATATGTTTTAATGGGCAGGTTCCATCACGAATTTGTTTATCGAATTTGTTTATGTTTCCTTACTTTTTCAAAGTCACTGTGCATTTGCAATATGTTTCAATGGGCACGTACCATCACGAATTTGTCATGCTCAAAAAATTTTAGATGTATTTTTTTTTGTTTCTTACTTTTTCAAAGTCACTGTGCATTTGGAATATGTTTTAATGGGCAGGTACCATCACGAATTTGTTTATCGAATTTGTTTATGTTTCCTTACTTTTTCAAAGTCACTGTGCATTTGCAATATGTTTCAATGGGCAGGTACCATCACGAATTTGTCATGCTCAAAATTTTTTTGATGTATTTTTTTTTGTTTCTTACTTTTTCAAAGTCACTGTGCATTTGGAATATGTTTTAATGGGCAGGTACCATCACGAATTTGTTTATCGAATTTGTTTATGTTTCCTTACTTTTTCAAAGTCACTGTGCATTTGCAATATGTTTCAATGGGCAGGTACCATCACGAATTTGTCATGCTCAAAATTTTTTAGATGTATTTTTTTTTGTTTCTTACTTTTTCAAAGTCACTGTGCATTTGGAATATGTTTTAATGGGCAGGTACCATCACGAATTTGTTTATCGAATTTGTTTATGTTTCCTTACTTTTTCAAAGTCACTGTGCATTTGCAATATGTTTCAATGGGCAGGTACCATCACGAATTTGTCATGCTCAAAATTTTTTTGATGTATTTTTTTTTGTTTCTTACTTTTTCAAAGTCACTGTGCATTTGGAATATGTTTTAATGGGCAGGTACCATCACGAATTTGTTTATCGAATTTGTTTATGTTTCCTTACTTTTTCAAAGTCACTGTGCATTTGCAATATGTTTCAATGGGCAGGTACCATCACGAATTTGTTTATCGAATTTGTTTATGTTTCCTTACTTTTTCAAAGTCACTGTGCATTTGCAATATGTTTCAATGGGCAGGTACCATCACGAATTTGTCATGCTCAAAAAATTTTAGATGTATTTTTTTTTGTTTCTTACTTTTTCAAAGTCACTGTGCATTTGGAATATGTTTTAATGGGCAGGTTCCATCACGAATTTGTTTATCGAATTTGTTTATGTTTCCTTACTTTTTCAAAGTCACTGTGCATTTGCAATATGTTTCAATGGGCACGTACCATCACGAATTTGTCATGCTCAAAAAATTTTAGATGTATTTTTTTTTGTTTCTTACTTTTTCAAAGTCACTGTGCATTTGGAATATGTTTTAATGGGCAGGTACCATCACGAATTTGTTTATCGAATTTGTTTATGTTTCCTTACTTTTTCAAAGTCACTGTGCATTTGCAATATGTTTCAATGGGCAGGTACCATCACGAATTTGTCATGCTCAAAATTTTTTTGATGTATTTTTTTTTGTTTCTTACTTTTTCAAAGTCACTGTGCATTTGGAATATGTTTTAATGGGCAGGTACCATCACGAATTTGTTTATCGAATTTGTTTATGTTTCCTTACTTTTTCAAAGTCACTGTGCATTTGCAATATGTTTCAATGGGCAGGTACCATCACGAATTTGTCATGCTCAAAATTTTTTTGATGTATTTTTTTTTGTTTCTTACTTTTTCAAAGTCACTGTGCATTTGGAATATGTTTTAATGGGCAGGTACCATCACGAATTTGTTTATCGAATTTGTTTATGTTTCCTTACTTTTTCAAAGTCACTGTGCATTTGCAATATGTTTCAATGGGCAGGTACCATCACGAATTTGTTTATCGAATTTGTTTATGTTTCCTTACTTTTTCAAAGTCACTGTGCATTTGCAATATGTTTCAATGGGCAGGTACCATCACGAATTTGTCATGCTCAAAAATTTTTTGATGTATTTTTTTTTGTTTCTTACTTTTTCAAAGTCACTGTGCATTTGGAATATGTTTTAATGGGCAGGTACCATCACGAATTTGTTTATCGAATTTGTTTATGTTTCCTTACTTTTTCAAAGTCACTGTGCATTTGCAATATGTTTCAATGGGCAGGTACCATCACGAATTTGTTTATCGAATTTGTTTATGTTTCCTTACTTTTTCAAAGTCACTGTGCATTTGCAATATGTTTCAATGGGCAGGTACCATCACGAATTTGTCATGCTCAAAAAATTTTAGATGTATTTTTTTTTGTTTCTTACTTTTTCAAAGTCACTGTGCATTTGGAATATGTTTTAATGGGCAGGTACCATCACGAATTTGTTTATCGAATTTGTTTATGTTTCCTTACTTTTTCAAAGTCACTGTGCATTTGCAATATGTTTCAATGGGCAGGTACCATCACGAATTTGTTTATCGAATTTGTTTATGTTTCCTTACTTTTTCAAAGTCACTGTGCATTTGCAATATGTTTCAATGGGCAGGTACCATCACGAATTTGTCATGCTCAAAAAATTTTAGATGTATTTTTTTTTGTTTCTTACTTTTTCAAAGTCACTGTGTATTTGGAATATGTTTTAATGGGCAGGTACCATCACGAATTTGTTTATCGAATTTGTTTATGTTTCCTTACTTTTTCAAAGTCACTGTGCATTTGCAATATGTTTCAATGGGCAGGTACCATCACGAATTTGTCATGCTATAAAAATCCTGCAGGAATGTGAAATTGACTGGCCCGATGAACTCGGGATGGCTTTGCAGTGATTCTGGGTCATCTCAATCGCTCGTTTGGGTTGATTTCAGAATGTCGCTTTTGGTGATGTTTTTTCACTATAGAATCATATTGCAAATGTACAAGAGTCAAGTGGACAAGAGTCCATCAGTCAATTAGATATCATTCTGACCACCAAACTGATACAAACTGACACCAAACCCACTTTTTCCAACCCGTTTAGTAGCCAACTATTACATACTTCAGAGCTGGCCCAAAATTCACAACGCCTTCGGTACAAACCATAAAAAAACCATAAAACACGTAGTTACGTTCTAGCTGCGGGTCCATTTCTTATGTTATGTGTTGGCCTAGCTGAGGCGACCCCGAATCCCAAGTTTCGGCTCGATAGGTCATTTGGTGTCCGAGAAAAACCCTAATTGGTGCTGAAAATCCACTATTTTCCATGACTTGCTACGGGGTCCTTGAATGAGATATCGGACAGAAACGTTGGGGTCTGTCTATATGGGCCGAGACGTTCGCAATGCACCTAGTCTTGCGACTCTGGGACATTTCTAAATGTCGTCATTTTCGTGATGCAAAAATGAATTGAAGTTATTTCAAATGTACGAGGCTGTTTCTCGGTCCGAGAACCTTCTAGAGCCACGTAACTCACCACGCACCATCTACGGGAGGTCTAGAACAGGTTTCTAAAGTTTCGGAACTCTAGGTCCGACGGTTCTTTTTTAGCTCCAACAAAGCTAACTATTGGAGCCACTGTCTGTCTCTACGCACCACAATACGTCCCTCCATCCAAGTTGTGTTTTAGTGCAATTTTTTTTTCCTTTGATTTTTTTTGGGAAAAATGACTGATTTACAGTTCATGGGGGTTGCCTAATCACACATATGAAGTTTTGGAAAGATCAGACTTTTTTAACCCTTCGAAACAGCCCCTGAGACACCAATTATGGCACTTCCGGTTGGCACAGGAAGTTATAAATCAACACATATCCTCATTGGGGTATGCTGTTACAGAATCCTGAGTTTTAAGTCCTTACGTTAAGAATTGACTGATCTACACAGGGTTGAATGCACTATGTCTATCAAACTGCATGCAGTGTATGGGTAAACACTTTTAGGGGCATTTTAACCACTTCCGGTTGGTCCAGGAAGCTTAGAATCAACACAGGTAGACCTCATAGTGGCCTGATGGACTGGTACCGAAGACAGGTTCATACGGCATTCATAACCCACATAGGCCTCAGGTTGAAATTAGGGGTGCAGGCAATGTATTCCTATGGGGAGAGATGACACTGTAATCTGTGAGATCAAAAAACACTGTTTTACTGTGAAGGGTTAATGCCACACGGTCAAGGTTAGGCTTGTTGAGATCGGGAGGACCTTAGGAACATTCAAGTGGTGGAATTTTTCTTCTCACCCTAACGGTTCTCTCACTGTCACTCAAAAGCAAATGACATTGTGGTGCAGGCTTCATTTTGGGCCTTCTATTCTAATGGTTGCTGCGCCTAGACCGAGCGAGCTACGGTCAAGCGGGATAGCTCGTTGAACTCAGCACAGTCTGGAGACTATGGTGATGCCATTTTTTGTGTTGATTTCAGAATGCCATTTTGGTGATGGTCCCTCTCCGTTTAAACATATTGCAAATGTACAAAAGTCAACTAGCAAGTCAGTGTCCATCAGTCAATTAGATGTCATTATGACACCAAATGGATATCAATTGACACCAAACCCACTTTTTACTACTCATTTAGTAGCCAACTATCACATATGTCAGAGCAGTCCCATAATTCACAGCGCCTTCAGTTGAAAACATAATAAAAAGGTAAAACACATAGTTACGTTCTAGCTGCGGGTCCAGTTCGGACATTATGTGAAGTCCTATGTGAGGCGACCCCGAATCCCGAGTTTCGGCTCGATAGGTCATTTGGTGTCCGAGAAAAACCCTAATTGGTGCTGAAAATCCACTATTTTCCATGACTTGCTACGGGGTCCTTGAATGAGATATCGGACAGAAACGTTGGGGTCTGTCTATATGGGCCGAGACGTTCGCAATGCACCTAGTCTTGCGACTCTGGGACATTTCTAAATGTCGTCATTTTCGTGATGCAAAAATGAATTGAAGTTATTTCAAATGTACGAGGCTGTTTCTCGGTCCGAGAACCGTCTAGAGCCACGTAACTCGCCACGCACCATGGCCCGGAGGTCTAGAACAGGTTTCT
The DNA here is from genome assembly GCF_057628025.1 of Oncorhynchus mykiss. Taxonomy (NCBI): domain Eukaryota; kingdom Metazoa; phylum Chordata; class Actinopteri; order Salmoniformes; family Salmonidae; genus Oncorhynchus; species Oncorhynchus mykiss. The sequence continues at coordinate 46,045,176 of NC_143023.1, read as the reverse complement.
AAAGTTTCGGAACTCTAGGTCCGACCGTTCTTTTTTAGCTCCAACAAAGCTAACTATTGCGGCCACTGTCTGTCTCTACGCACCCCAATACGTCCCTCCATCCAAGTTGTGTTTTAGTGCAATTTTTTTTCCTTTGATTTTTTTGGGGAAAAATGACTGATTTACAGTTCATGGGGGTTGCCTAATCACATATATGAAGTTTTGGACAGATCTGACTTTTTTAACCCTTCGAAACAGCCCCTGAGACACCAATTATGGCACTTCCGGTTGGCACAGGAAGCTATAAATCACCACATGTCTTGATTGACATGGCCACTTACAGAATCCCGAGTTTTAAGTCTTTACGTTAAGAATTGACTGATCTACACAGGGTTGAATGCACTATGTCTATCAAACTGCAGGCAGTGTATGGGTAAACACTTTTAGGGTGATTTGAACCACTTCCGGTTGGTCCAGGAAGCTTAGAATCAACACAGGTAGACCTCATAGTGGCCTGATGGACTGGTACCGAAGACAGGTTCATACGGCATTCATAACCCACATAGGCCTCAGGTTGAATTTTGTGGTGCAGGCTATGTATTCCTATGGGGAGAGATGACACTGTAATCTGTGAGATCAAAAAACACTGTTTTACTGTTAAGGGTTAATGCCACACGGTCAAGGTTAGGCTTGTTCAGATCGGGAGGACCTTAGGAACATTCCTATGGTCGAATTTTTCTTCTCACCCTAACGGTTCTCTCACTCTCACCCAAAAGCAAATGACATTGTGGTGCAGGCTTCATTTTGGGCCTAATATTCTAATGGTTGCTGCGCCTAGACCGAGCGAGCTACGGTCAAGCGGGATAGCTCGTTGAACTCAGCACAGTCTGGAGACTATGGTGATGCCATTTTTTGTGTTGATTTCAGAATGCCATTTTGGTGATGGTCCCTCTCTGTTTAAACATATTGCAAATGTACAAAAGTGAACTAGCAAGTCAGTGTCCATCAGTCAATCAGATGTCATTATGACACCAAACCCACTGTTTCCTACTCATTTAGATGCCAACTATCATATATGTCAGAGCAGTCCCATAATTCACAGCGCCTCTAGTTTAAAACATAATAAAAAGGTAAAACACATAGTTACGTTCTAGCTGCGGGTCCAGTTCGGACATTATGCGAAGTCCTATGTGAGGCGACCCCGAATCCCGAGTTTCGGCTCGATAGGTCATTTGGTGTCCGAGAAAAACCCTAATTGGTGCTGAAAATCCACTTATTTCCATGCCTTGCTACGGGGTCCTTGAACGAGCTATCGGACAGAAACTTTGGGGTCCGTCTCTATGGGCCGAGCCGGTTTCAACGCACCTAGCCTTGCGTCTCTGAGACTTTTCTAAACGTCGTCATTTTCGTGATGCAAAAATGAATTGAAGTTATTGCGAATGTACGAGGCTGTTTCTCGGTCCGAGAACCGTCTAGAGCCACGTAACTCGCCACGCACCATGGCCCGGAGGTCTAGAACAGGTTTCTAAAGTTTCGGAACTCTAGGTCCGACCGTTCTTTTTTAGCTCCAACAAAGCTAACTATTGCAGCCACTGTCTGTCTCTACGCACCACAATACGTCCCTCCATCCAAGTTGTGTTTTAGTGCAATTTTTTTTTCCTTTGATTTTTTTTGGGAAAATGACTGATTTACAGTTCATGGGGGTTGCCTAATCACATATATGAAGTTTTGGACAGATCTGAATTTTTTAACCCTTCGAAACAGCCCCTGAGACACCAATTATGGCACTTCCGGTTGGCACAGGAAGCTATAAGTCACCACATATCCTCATTGGGGTATGCTGTTACAGAATCCTGAGTTTTAAGTCCTTACGTTAAGAATTGACTGATCTACACAGGGTTGAATACACTATGTCTATCAAACTGCATGCAGTGTATGGGTAAACACTTTTAGGGGCATTTGAACCACTTCCGGTTGGTCCAGGAAGCTTAGAATCGACACAGGTAGACCTCATAGTGGCCTGATGGACTGGTACCGAAGACAGGTTCATACGGCATTCATAACCCACATAGGCCTCAGGTTGAAATTAGGGGTGCAGGCAATGTATTCCTATGGGGAGAGATGACACTGTAATCTGTGAGATCAAAAAACCCTGTTTTACTGTGAAGGGTTAATGCCACACGGTCAAGGTTAGGCTTGTTGAGATCGGGAGGACCTTAGGAACATTCATGTGGTGGAATTTTTCTTCTCACCCTAACGGTTCTCTCACTGTCACTCAAAAGCAAATGACATTGTGGGGCAGGCTTCATTTTGGGCCTACTATTCTAATGGTCGGTTATTGTGTTATTTCAGAAAATCATAGAAAATCACAGAAATGTCGCAGAGCTCCGCAGCACACTTTAAAAAGATTCGTATGAACACCCTGCAACTGGATCTGTAACCGTTGAAAAAAAAAAACGCCCATTTGTGACCATCACCAATTTGTCATTGTTCCGTTTCTCTTAAATGACGATAGATAAATGGCTGGTTCTTTTTTTATTGACACCGGAGGCTCCTTGGCTTTGACCCGAAGTGGAAAAATAATTTCTCTACTTCCATTTTAAGCCTTTAATCCCAGAAAAATGGCCGTAGCTCAAAAACCGTCGAGGCCTAGACGCCATCCCGTTCGGGGCCAACTGCCCCTTGAGCCAAACCTACGCTCGCCAAGTTTCGGCTTCGAAATATTTTCAGTTTTTGAGATAAGGCCCCGTCGCGATTCGTGATGTTTTGCCAAATTGCCATATGATTCCGTATGCCATCTGGTGGGAGTGTCCGGGACGGCGGAAAAACGGTCCGAAACTTGTTTTTTTTTTTAAACGGGAACCGAAAGTCCGACAAAGTTCATTCGACGACTTCCCGGTAGGTCCGGCCCTACCGCACGTCCCGACGCCGACCGCGAATTTTACAAACGATTTCGGACGTCGGGTAAGGGACCGTACATTTGCAATATGGACTTTCTCACTGATCATACACGAAATGCCGAAATGTTCCCTTAAGGTATGTTAATGTGTTGTTGTTGCAAGTTCACCTGCCTCATTTAAAGCCTTTTTTTTTAGGTGTGTGGCTATAGGCCACCAAGTGTCAAAATGAATTATCAGGATAATAAGTGTGCAATGCTTAGTAATATGTGTAAAGTTAACATTAGGTCTATTTTCTGGGTGTGCTTGGACCATGATAGGTTGTTGGTGATGTGGAGGCCAAGGAACTTGAAGCTCTCAACCTGCTCCACTACAACCCCGCCGATGAGAATGGGGGCGTGCTCAGTCCTCCTTTTCCTGTAGTCCACAATCATCTCCTTTGACTTGATCACGTTGAGAGCTAGGTTGTTGCTCTGCACCACAGGGTTAGGTCTCTGACCTCCTCCCTATAGGCTGACTCATCATGGTCACTGTTGTGTCATCAGCAAACTTAATGATGTTGGTGTTGGAGTCGTGCCTGGCCGTGCATTCATGAGGGGCCCCCGTGTTGAGGATCAGCGTGGCGGATGTGTTGTTATCTCCCCTTACCACCTGGGGGCGGCCCGCCAGGAAGTCCAGGATCCATTTGCAGAGGGAGGTGTTTAGTCCCAGGGTCCTTAGCTTAGTGATGAGCTTTGAGGGCACTATGGTGTTGAAACGCTGAGCTGTAGTCTATTAATAGCATTCTCAAATAGGTCCTGGAGTGGCCTAGCCAGTCTCCAGATCTCAACCCCATAGAAAATCTTTGGAGGGAGTTGAAAGTCCATGTTGCCCAGCAACAGCCCCAAAACATCACTGCTATAGAGGAGATCTGCATAGAGGAATGGGCCAAAATACCATGCAACAGTGTGTGAAAACCTTGTGAAGACTTACAGAAAACGTTTGACCTCTGTCATTGCCAACAAAGGGTATATACAGTGTAACAAAGTATTGAGATAAACTTATGTTATTGACCAAATACTTATTTTCCACCATAATTTGCAAATCAATTCATAAAAAATCCTACAATGTGATTTTCTGGATTTTCTTTTTTTTCTCATTTTGTCTGTCATAGTTGAAGTGTACCTATGATGAAAATTACAGGCCTCTCTCATCTTTTTAAGTGGGAGAACTTGCACAATTGGTGGCTGACTAAATACTTTTTTGCCCCATTGTAATTGTTTTAAGATGGTCATACTATGGATCATTTTGAATTTTAAGACCCATTTAGGCATACAATATTGAATTTGGCCTATTCTACTATAGCCCAGGGAAACGCATTGAATAACACATTCATAAACGGCAAAAAAGACAGATTTTTTTTTTTTACACATATTTAACCCCTTTTTTGTGTAGGCACAAAACTACCTTTATACTTTGTTCACAAGCTTGTCTGGTTGGGCCACAACTAACTAGACCTCACTTTAAATGTATCAAGAAATAATCTTATTTGTATGCCTACCAATCAACACAATCAGTACATTGTTTAAAGCACACTATTACAAGTCTCAGTCACGAATGGCAGCTCCAAAAAGCTGAACAAGATGTGAACGAGTGGCTTGTAGAATCATGACTCCTTCACATTTTCAGTTCATCGTGAATAGCCTCAGGGTCCTTAGCTTAGTGATGTTTGAGGGCCCTATGGTGTTGAACGCTGACCTGTAGTCAATGAATAGCAGTCTCACAAAGGTGTTCCTTTTGTCCAGGTGTGAAAGGGCAGTGTGGAGTGCAATAGAGATTGCATCACAAAATGTTTTCTAAAGCTAGAGCATTTTCCAATTTCTGGGGTCCTGCATGCTCTGGGCATTACTGACTCAAATTAATGAAATATGTCAAAAGATTTGTTCGTTTGACTAAAGGACTTCAAAAGATCAGAGTCAGTAAAAATAGTTTAACTTCCAATTACTACAAGGAGAGGGACCCTGAATCTTCTACTCCAATGCTGTTTGAGGAGGAGGCGAGAGGACGCAAGAGGTGATTTAAATGTTTAATTCCTTGATTCCTCACATCCTCCCTCTTTGTCACCTTCTCAAAACACATTGGAGCAGAAGACCTGCCATCTGATTTTCTCCTACAATACGTTCACCCAAGGAATCGAGGAAAGATAAATAATTGGTTTACTCCTTGACCCAACCACTAGGCAGATCCAATTGGCCCGGGGATGTTAGAGTAACTGACACTCTCCCTTCCCTCCCCTGTCTGTTGTTCATTACTGTTGTTTGGCCCTACTTGACTCAGGTTCAGGCGGAGGCCCTGTTCGATTATTCATTAATCTGTCCTTGTAATCTTCCTGATAACTGATTGGATAGATTAAATCAAGGTTACCACCCTATTACTTCCACCAATCCAACCAATTTACATCTGTGATTACCTTGAGGAAAGTAGGAAGGAAGGATGCTTTTCTGAAGTATTCGAACAGGGCCTGAGTCTCAGACTGAGGTTGCTGACAGCTGTCTGCTGCTGGGAGAAAATAAGTAGGTTCTCTGGTTCTCATAGACAGACATAAAGGCAGACACAGTCGCAACCCCCAGCAAAATCCCCTCTATCTCCCTAAGGCCAGACCTAGAGCAGCCCCTACTCAACCCCACCCATCCACAGCCTGGCTGGGGTACTCCCACACCTCTCTGCATCTTCTTATAACTTTTCCCTCACCCACTCCTTTTTCTTAATGTACAGTAACAGCTTCCTCTCTTCCCTGTCTCCTCTTTCTGTTACCCAGTACCTCCCCCTTTTCCCTGCCAACTCATCGCCCGCTCACCCATCAACTCCTCTCCCCCACTGTTGTCACCCTCTCCCCCTTCCCTCTCTCTACATTACCCCCTGCCTTCCCCACTCTACCTATATATCTCATGTACATGCCAGCAGCAAATAATAGCTTGGACCCCTGGACAGTGTGCCTATTGTGAGCTAGACAACTCCCAAAACAGAACACTGTCCTTCCCCTTGAGGTACAGCAGGCTTACAGGACACAGGGTTTTAGGGCTAACATTTAATAGAAAGGGGAAACTTGAAGGTAGCCTGAGATATAACAAATATGTTTGTCATTTATTACATGCTTGACAGTAAGTTAAAAAAAAGATGTTAGCGCAAGAAGGTGGTTTAAAAGAAAAGTTGGAGTCGAATATCCTTAATTGTGTTCTAAATAGCAGGCAATTTGGGTATGTGAAAATAGAATGTTTTATAGTATGTGAAATTTAGAAAATGTTTTATTTTTTCATCACTCTACGGCTAATACATTACTGTTTGTGTTGCTTTCATAAAAATAAATCCATATATATATATATATTTTCTATATAATTTATATAATTTTTTCCCCTGAGCCTAATATGCTCAGTCTGATCATGATTGAGAGTTGATACAAATGTAAATATATTTACATACACAGATACGATTGACTCTAGAGCCTACTCTGCATACACCTTCAAAGTAGGAGGATACATATGCAAATAAAAGCTGACTGGTCATTGGTCAGAATAATCAGATTAGATTGTGATATCATGCTGTGGGCCAAAAACTCCAGTCCACCTGAACTGGCTGATATTCCAGAGGTAAAAAAAAACAACTTATTAAACAAAAAGGGCTTTATCATAATTTCCCCAATGTCAGTGTTATTTTGACTTCATATTGTAGAAATATCGTAAAACAATACAGGAAAATCACGTTTGACTACCAGGATGTCATACTAATTTCAGCTGTTCATCTATTAGAATTCGTTGCACACTATTGAGGAAGAGAGTAATCTTTTCAGATCCACAATGATAATCAGTTGATAATTAGTTGAATCCTATTGACGCACCAGTGCATCAATCTAAGTAACAGAATAAGCTAGAGATATCAGTTTTTTGTGCATGGGCTCTGTTTCAAACCACTACATCCACCTATGATGGCCTTCCGCATCTGCAGTGGAAGGTGGCCAAACTACAGCTGTGATTGTCAGACCATGAGACATCCCAAAAAGCGGTCTTCTCACGAAAACGTCTGTAGCATCCGAAGTTTGGCCTACAAACTAATATGACCCCACTATAGAAATGGCAGATTCTCCCGAACAGTTTTGCTCTACAACCCCCACTAGTGTCACAGGACTCGTCTGAAGGTTACCAATACAAACTAATGGAAGTATGGGGTAGTTTTGTGCCATCAAAAATAAGGGGTTAAATTTCTGTGTCCAAAATAACAAAAATATTTATTGAGCTTTCTTATATGTCCTAGATATAGGACAGACACTTCAAAACAAAATTCCTTATGATAATGTTTTTTCATGTATTTTTTGCCAATTATTAATATTTTATTCAATGCGGTTCTTTGGGCTATATTAGTAAAGGTCAAAATCAATATTTAATCAAATAATTTTTTTAATATTAGTTTTTATACCTAAAAGGAGTCCTAAAATTAAAAATATAATAGTTAAATTATCCATGGTAGGACCATCTCAAAACAATTCCATGTGCTCCATTTTCATGTGCCAATGCTGTTTACATTTGTTGGATGACGTGAAAATAGAGACCTTTGGAAACGCACACCAGTGGTAGGTTTAGCATCGAAATGAGAATACATGAGCAGAAAATAACCCCATACCTATTGTTAAATATGGTGGTGGATCTTTGATGTTATGGGGCTATTTTGCTTCCATTGGTCCTGGGGCCCTTGCCAAAGCAAACGGCATCATGAACTTTACCCAGTACCGGGAAATTCAATCAAGGATCTGGATGGATTCTCTATGGAGGAATGGTCTAAGATCCCTCGAAATGTGTTCTCCAACTCATAAAACATTTTCTGAAGAAGGCTCAGGGGCATTATACTCACAAGGTGAAAAAATAAATACTTGTTCACAAAATGTAATTCTCTGAGCAATCTTATTAGTATAAAATAATATAATTTCCTCATTGTTTTGAACATACAATATAGCTCAGTATTTCAATTCTTTATTTTGTAGAACTTCGTAATAACTCCAGATAATAAAGCATTTATAATGGATTAATAAATAGTTTATTCAACATGTATTAATAATTATTCCCTCATTTGTAAATGTTAGTAACCTAGTTATTCACACATTTATAAACATCTATTGAAGTATTTAATTATTATTAATAAGATCATTCATAAGATGTTTAATGTACAGTAGGTCTTTATAAACCATGTACTTATCATTATTTAAGTGTTTCTGCATTTCCTCATCTACTTCATAAATTCTTTATAAATGTTTTGAGTGACCAGTGTAATGTCTCACAAAAACATGGATATGCCATTGGTAGACATTCCAGCAGTACCTGATGTTCCTTAAGATCTCAAAATGAACATAACAATGGCTAATAAATAAGCACACATGTTTAAGAAAATCAAGCATTCGGAAAGTATTCAGACCCCTTCCCTTAAGTATTCAGAACCCACAATACCCCATAATGACAAAGCAAAAACTGTTTAGACATTTTAGCAAATGTATTAAAAAAAAACAGAAATACCTTATTTACATAAGTATTCAGACCCTTTGCTATGAGACTCGAAATTGAGCTCAGGTGCATCCTGTTTCCAATGAACATCCTTGAGATGATTCTACAACTTGATTGGAGACCACCTGTGGTAAATTCAATTGATTGGACAAGACTTGGAAAGTCACACACCTGTCTATGTAAGGTACCACAGTTGACAGTGCATGTCAGAGCGAAAACCAAGCAATGAGGTCGAAGGAATTATCCGTAGAGCTCCGAGACAGGATTGTGCGAGACACAGCTCTGGGGAAGGGTAGCAAAATATTTCAGCAGCATTGAAGGTCCCCAAGAGTTTGGAACCGCCAAGACTCTTCCTAGGGCTGGCCGCCTAGCCAAACTGAACAATCGGGGGAGAAGGGCCTTGGCCTGGAAGGTGACCAAGATCCCGATGGTCACTATGACAGAGCTCCAGAGTTCCTATGTGGCGATGGGAGAACCTTCCAGAAGGACAACGATCTTTGCAGCACTCTACCAATCAGGCCTTTATGTTAGAGTGGCCAAATAGAATCCACTCTTCAGTAAAACGCACATGACAGCCCACTTGGAGTTTGCCAAAAGTCACCTAAAGACTAATTTATTTAACCCCTACTTTACCAGGTAAGTTGACTGAGCTTCAGAAGGAAGCTAGCAGTGGGATGCTGGGTGGTATGCTGCTCACTCTCAGACAATGAAAAACAAGATTCTCTGGTCTGATGAAACCAAGATTGAACTCTTTGGCCTAATTACCAAGCATGACGTCTGGAGGAAAACTGGCACCATCCCTAAGGTGAAGCATGGTGATGGCAGCATCATGCTTTGGGATGTCTTTCAGCGGCAGAGACTGGGAGACTAGTTAGGATCGAGGCAAAGATGAACGGAACAAAGTACAGAGGGATCCTTGATGAAAACCTGCTCCAGAGCGCTCAGGACCTCAGACTGGGGCGAAGGTTCATCTTCCAACAGGACAACAACCCTAAGCACACAGCCAAGACAAGGCAAGAGTGGTTTCGGGACAAGTCTCTGAATGTCCTTGAGTGGCCCAGTCAGAGTCCGCATTTGAACCTGATTGAACATCTCTGGGGAGACCTGAAATTAGCTGTATAGCGTCACTTCCCATCCAACCTGACAGAGCTTGAGAGGATCTGCAGAGAAGAACGGGAGAATCTCCACAAATAAAGGTTTTCCAAGCTTGAAGCGTCATACTCAAGAAAACTCAAGGCTGTAATTGCCGCCAAAGGTGATTCAACAAAGTACTAAGTGTCTGAATCCTTAGGTAAATGTGATGTTTTAGTTTTTTATGTTTAATACATTTGCAAAAAAAAAATAACTGTTTTTGCATTGTCATTGTGGGGTGTTTTGTGTAGGATGATGAGGGGAAAAAACAATTGAATACATTTTAGAATAAGGTTGTAACGTAACAAAATATGGAAAAAGTCAAGAGGTCTGAATAGCCTCTATGTATGATTCCATCCGCTTTATTAGCTTTAAAAGTTGTTTTCTTTATGTCAATACATTACATACATCATAAAGCCTTTCTTTGAGGGCCTAGTTATACCCAAACCAGTGGTGTTAGAAAACTCCTGCTTTATACATGCCACATCAAGCCTGCAATTCACATTATGCTGGCTTGCAAAGTGATGTCTGGCAAAGTGATGTCTGGCACCGAGACAGAATTAGGACTACATCAATCACTTAAACTGGAACAACCATCTCAGTAACAACTAACAGATTGGAAAAATGTATGTTATATACAATATCACTGTGTAGCATAAAATGTATCAACCAATCAATGTACATACAAAAACACATATATTACACAGAAAATCACCCTGCAATAGAGCATCCTGGGAAATATGATATATGGTTCTATGTTGAACCCTTCTTGCCATCTAAAGAATCCCTCTTGCCTTACAAATAATAAGTCAAGAACCCTTTCCTCCAAAAATGGTTCTTAGGATGTAAAGGTTCTAGGTAGAACCGTTTGCCTTACAAAGAATCATTGTCTTCCAAAAAGTAATCTTCAGATCAAAACAGTTATTGGTAGAACCCTATTCCTTCTCAAAGAACCCTTTGGAACAATTTTTTATAAGATTGCATACCTTACTTCATTGTTAAATAACAGACATACGAGTCACCAGACCTGATCACAGGCTAACTCTGGAGAGCCCTTCGATTTCCACTGAGTTTGCTAGATCTGCTTTTAGTTTTTATCACCTTACATATGTAATGATATCCAAAGCACTTTAAAATTTGAGGAATACGATCCTCTAGGGTACATTTCTACTGAAGAAGAAATTTGAAGAAACATGATATCAAAAGAAAAGGACTGGTCAAACCCTAGCACAGATAGCAACCAAACAACAACACCCATTGGACTAAGGACTGCTTCTTCCTATGACATTTCAATTGTCCTTTGCAACATCATGTCTCCAATGATGAAAAATCAACTAAAATATTGATTCTATACACTCTTAGAAAAAAGGGGTTCCAAAATGGTTTTCTGCTGTCCCCAAAGGATGACCATTTTTGGTTCAAGGGAGAACCTTTTATAGTTCCACATAGAACCATTTTGGGTCCCATGTAGAGCCCTCTGTGGAAAGGATCCTAAATGGAACCCAAAAGGGTTCTACCTGGAACCAAAAGGGTTCTCAGTAAGTATTAAGGATAATATGAATATAGAATGTGCTTACCATATGGAGTGACTATGGCAGAAGTCCAGTGCAGAGATGATCTGTCTGAAGAACTTCCTGGCCTCCTTGGGTGTTAATCGTCCCTTCTTTACCAGGTAGTCAAAGAGCTCTCCCCCTGAGACGTGCTCTAACACCAGATACCTGGGAGGTGGGGGGGACAGAGAAATTAGAAAGATGAATGAAATAAGTGAGACTGAAAAAGCAAGAGGGAAGAAAGAAGGAAAGAAAGTAAGAAATTAAGAAGAGAGAGTGAATTAAGAAGTGGGGGCTTTTTTAAACATCACACTTGAGAGACATCCAAAGGATAAATGTTTTCCTCTGGGACACTTTTCAAAGAAAACTGAAAGGAAAACGCCACACAGTGCTGCTCATGCTCCCAGAAGATATTTATTTACAACATTTCGACCCTTAGGTCTTCATCAGGCATCTGTGATGTGGGCAGGGCTTGCAAACCATTAGACTGCAAAGGGAAGCACAGCCAAGAGCTGCCTAGTGACACGAGCCTACTAGATGAGCAAAATTACTTCTATACTCGCTTCGACGCAAGTAACACTGAAACATGCATGAGAGCATCAGCTGTTCCAGACGACTGTGTGATCTTCGCAGGGGATGTGAGTAAGACCTTTAAACTGGTCTACATTCACAAGGTCGCAGTGCCAGAAGGATTACCAGGACATGTACTCCGAGCATGCACTGACTAACTAGCAGCTGTCTTCACTGACATTTTCAACCTCTCCCTGTCTAAGTTGGAAATACCAACATGTTTCAAGCAGACCACCATAGTCCCTGTGCCAAAGAACACTAAGGTACCCTGCCTAAATGACTACCGACCCGTAGCACTCACGTCTGTAGCCATGAAGTGCTTTGAAAGGCTGGTCATGGGTCACATCAACACCAGTATCCCAGAAAACCTACACCAACTCCAATTTGCATACCGCCCCAACAGATCCACAGATGATGCAGTCTCTATTGCACTCCACACTGCCCTTTCCCACCTGGACAAAAAGAACACCTGAAGTGGGGCAAAAAAAAGTATTTAGTCAGCCACCAATTGTACAAGTTCTCCTACTTAAAAAGATGAGAGAGGCCTGTAATTTTCATCATAGGTAACTTCAACTATGCCAGAGAAAATTGGATAAAAAATCCAGAAAATCACATTGTAGGATTTTTTATGAATTTATTTGCAAATTATGGTGGAAAATAAGTATTTGGTCAATAACAAAAGTTTATCTCAATACTTTGTTATATACCCTTTGTTGGCAATGACAGAGGTCAAACGTTTTCTGTAAGTCTTCACAAGGTTTTCACACACTGTTGCTGGTATTTTGGCCCATTCCTCGATGCAGATCTCCTCTAGAGCAGTGATGTTTTGGGGCTGTTGCTGGGCAACATGGACGTTCAACTCCCTCCAAAGATTTTCTATGGGGTTGAGATCTGGAGACTGGCTAGGCCACTCCAGGACCTTGAAATGCTTCTTACAAAGCCACTCCTTCGTTGCCCGGGCGGTGTGTTTGGGATCATTGTCATGCTGAAAGACCCAGCCACATTTCATATTCAAAGCCCTTTCTGATGGAAGGAGGTTTTCACTCAAAATCTCACGATACATGGCCCCATTCATTCCTTCCTTTACACGGATCAGTCGTCCTGGTCCCTTTGCAGAAAAACAGCCCCAAAGCATGATGTTTCCACCCCCATGCTTCACAGTAGGTATGGTGTTCTTTGGATGCAACTCAACATTCTTTGTCCTCCAAACACGATGAGTTGAGTTTTTACCAAAAAGTTCTATTTTGGTTTCATCTGACCATATGACATTCTCCCAATCTTCTTCTGGATCATCCAAATTCTCTCTAGCAAACTTCAGACGGGCCTCGATATGTACTGGCTTAAGCAGGGGGACACGTCTGGCACTGCAGGATTTGAGTCACTGGCGGCGTAGTGTGTTACTGAAGGTAGGCTTTGTTACTTTGGTACCAGCTCTCTGCAGGTCATTCACTAGGTCCCCCTGTGTGGTTCTGGGATTTTTGCTCACCGTTCTCACTTGTGATCATTTTGACCCCACAGGGTGAGATCTTGCGTGGAGCCCCAGATCAAGGGAGATTATCAGTGGTTTTGTATATCTTCCATTTCCTAATAATTGCTCCCACAGTTGATTTCTTCAAACCAAGCTGCTTACCTATTGCAGATTCAGTCTTCCCAGCCTGGTGCAGGTCTACAATTTTGTTTCTGGTGTCCTTTGACAGCTCTTTGGTCTTGGCCATAGTGGAGTTTGGAGTGTGACTGTTTGAGGTTGTGGACAGGTGTCTTTTATACTGATAACAAGTTCAAACAGGTGCCATTAATATAGGTAACGAGTGGAGGACAGAGGAGCCTCTTAAAGAAGAAGTTACAGGTCTGTGAGAGCCAGATATCTTGCTTGTTTGTAGGTGACCAAATACTTATTTTCCACCATAATTTGCAAATAAATTCATTAAAAATCCTACAGTTTGATTTTCTGGATTTTTTCTCTCATTTTGTCTGTCATAGTTGAAGTGTACCCATGATGAAAATTACAGGCCTCTCTCGTATTTTTAGGTGGGAGAACTTGCACAATTGGTGGCTGACTAAATACTTTTTTTGCAGCACTGTATGTGAGAATGCTATTAATTGACTACAGCTCAGCATTCAACACCATAGTGCCCACAAAGCTCATCAATAAGCTAAGGACCCTGGGAATAAACACCTCCCTCTGCAACTGGCTCCTGGACTTCCTGACGAGCCGCCCCAGGTGGTAAGGATAGGTAACAACACATCCGCCACACTGATCCTCAGCACAGTGGCCCCACAGGGGTGCGTGCTCAGTCCCCTCTTGTACTCCTTGTTTACTCATGACTACACGGCCAGGCACGACTCCAACACCATCATTAAGTTTGCCGATGACACAACAGTGGTAGGCCTGATCACCAACAACAACGAGACAGCCTATATGGAGGAGGTCAGAGACCTGGCCGTGTGGTGCCAGGACAACAACCTCTCCCTCAATGTGAACAAGACAAAGGAGATGATTGTGGACTACAGGAAAAAGAGGACTAAGCACACCCCCATTCTCATTGACGGGGCTGTAGTGGAGCAGGTTGAGAGCTTCAAGTTCCTTGGTGTCCACATCACCAACAAACTAACATGGTCCAAGCACACCAAGACATTTGTGAAGAGGGCACAACAAAATCTATTCCCCCTCATGAGACTAAAAAGATTTGGCATGGGTCCTCAGATCTTCAAGAGTTTCTACAGATGCACCATCGAGAGCATCCTGACTTGTTGCATCACTGCCTGGTATTCTCGACCTCCGACCGCAAGGCACTACAGAGGGTAATCGGTACGGCCCAGTACATCACTGGGGCCAAGCTTCCTGCCATCCAGGACCTCTATACCAGGTGGTGTCAGAGGAAGGCCCTAAACATTGTAGTCTCCAGCCACCCTAGTCATAGACTGTTCTCTCTGCTACTGCACGGCAAGTGGTACTAGAATACAAAGTCTAGGTCCAAGAGGCTTCTAACAGCTTCTACCCCCAAGCCATAAGACTCCTGAACATCTAATCAAATGGCTACCCAGACTACTTGCATTGTCCCCCCCCCCCCAGTCTTTTAATCTACTGCTACTCTCTGTTATTATCTATACATAGTGTACATAGCCTCGCTATTGTTATTTTATTGCTGCTCTTCAATAACTTGTCATTTTTATTTGTTATTAGTTAAGGATATGGCAGACATACGCCCCCTTTGGAGAGATTGGGTACCCCTAGTAAACTGGAAAAAAAATCTGTCAAAAATTGTTAATATATGCAAATAAAAATTATTATTGGATAGAAAACACTCTAAAGATTCTAAAACCGTTGGAATTATGTCTGTAAGTATAGCAGAACTCACAGGGCAGGCATTCTTCCAAACTAGTTTTTGTGGCCATGAAAGTTGGAGCAACTTTGACGTCATGGCCCCCACCCTTCCCAACGAGCTATGATTCTGGGGACACTTTCTTTCTCTTCCGCTAGATGTCCTCTTTCATTAGAGCTTCAAACCGTTCAAATCCCGCGAGAATTGACCCTATGGGAGTGAAATTAGTGCGTGCCACGAGAGAATAGGCTGTGCGTATGGGCGCGAATTGGTCCCAGCCATTCCTTTGTTTCCAGCACTCAAGAGAAGGGCAGACGATGGCCGATTGAATTGAAGTTTGTTTTGCACGTCTAAAACATCATAAAGCTTGCTTCTGCACTTAGTTTGACCTGTTTAGTCGACATATAATGTGTAATTTTGAAGTTTTGATGCGCAACTTATCCGGACCAGAGGACGTTTTGGGTGCATTTCAGCTGATGTTATTAGCAGTAGCTAATACAAAGACGCAAGACTTGAAACCAAACGATGTATTGGGTAAGTATGAAGCCTTCCAGAACATTCTGAACGAAGACCATCGAAGGTAAGGGAATATTTATGCTTAAATCTGTGTTTCTGTTGACTCCAACATTACGTGGAAATGTAGCTTGGAACTGAGCGCTGTCTCAGCATATGGAATAGTGTGCGATTTCTGTAACGTTAAAAATAAATCTAACACAGCGGTTGCATAAAGAAGCAGTGTATCTTTCTAACTATATGTAGAACATGTATATTTAGTCAAAGTTTATGATGTCTATTTACGTTATCTTGCCGCGCTACATAGATTTCCTGCGGGCATTTTTGAGTAATTTCTGAAGGTGAACTCACTGTAAATGGACATTTATGGATATAAATGGCATATTATTGAAAAAAAAAAATATGTACTGTGTAATATGTCATATTACTGTCATCTGATGAAGATTTTCCAAAGGTTAGTGAGCGATTTATTTTTTAATCCTGCGTTTGTTGATTGCATGTTTTGGCTATTGAAATGAGCTGTGTCTGGTGGTGGTTTTACATATATATGTGCTATGTTTTCGCCGTAAACATTTTAGAAATCTGACTTGCTGGCTAGATGAACAAGATGTTTATCTTTCATTTGAGCTATTGGACTTGTTAATGTGTGGAGGTTAAATATTTTTAAGAATATTTTTGCGTTCCATGCGCCACCGTTTCAGCTGAACGTGGGAGGGTTGATTCCCAATTGGGAACCAGTATCGTAGACAGGTTAATTTCTTATTCTAATTTAAAAAAAAATGTATTTTACTTATTCAGGAGAATGTCAGGCATCTGGGTCATGCAGCAAGACAATGAATCAAAGCACACAATAAAGTCTACATGAAAATGGTTCAAAAGAAACAAATTTGAGGTTTTGGAAGTCCAAACCTAATCCCAATTGAGATGTTTGGCAGGACTTGAAATGAGGAGTTGAAAACCCACAAATGTCGTGAGTTAACCAGTTAGAGCTCTAGGGGCGCTATTTCATTTTTGGATAAAAAACGTTCCCGTTTTAAGCGCGATATTTTGTCACGAAAAGATGCTCGACTATGCATATTCTTGACAGTTTTGGAAAGAAAACACTCTGAAGTTTCAGAATCTGCAAAGATTTTGTCTGTAAGTGCCCCAGAACTCATTCTACAGGCGAAACCAAGATGATGCATCACCCAGGAATTAGCAGAATTTCTGAAGCTCTGTTTTCCATTCTCTCCTTATATGGCTGTGATTGCGCAACGAATGAGCCTACACTTTCTGTCGTTCGCCCAAGGTCTTAGCAGCATTGTGACGTATTTGTAGGCATATCATTGGAAGATTGGCCATAAGAGACTACATTTTCCAGAGGTCCGCCCGGTGTCCTTTGTCTAAATTTGTGCGTAATCTTCAGGTGCAGGCATTTTCTCCTGGGATTCAGGAGAGAAACCATGTTTCCAAGAACGATGTATCAATGAAGAGATATGTGAAAAACACCTTGAGGATTGATTCTAAACAACGTCTGCCATGTTTTCAGTCGATATTATGGAGTTAATTTGGAAAAAAGTTTGCGTTTTGAGGACTGAATTTATGGATTTTTTTTGGTAGCCAAATGTGATGTATAAAACGGAGCTATTTCTAATACACAAGGAATCTTTTTGGAAAAACTGAGCATCTGCTATCTAACTGAGAGTATCCTCATTGAAAACATCAGAAGTTCTTCAAAGGTAAATGATTTTATTTGAAGGCTTTTATGTTTTTGTTAATGTTGCGTGCTGGATGCTAACGCTAATGCTAACGCTAAATGCTAACGCGAAATGCTAACTCTAGCTAGCTACTTTTACACAAATGATTGTTTTCCTATGGTTGAGAAGCATATTTTGAAAATCTGAGATGACAGTGTTGTTTACAAAAGGCTAAGCTTGAGAGATGGCATATTTATTTCATTTCATTTGCGATTTTCATAAATAGTTAACGTTGTGTTATGCTAATGAGCTTGCTGATAGATTTACACAATCCTGGATACAGGGGTTTTTTCATAGCTAAACGTGACGCAGAAAACGGAGCGATTTGTCCTAAACAAATAATCTTTCAGGAAAAACTGAACATTTGCTATCTGAGAGTCTCCTCAATGAAAACATCTGAAGTTCTTCAAAGGTAAATGATTTTTTTGAATGCTTTTCTGTTTTTTTGTGTAAATGTTGCCAGCTGAATGCTAATGCTAAATGCTACGTTAGCCATCAATACTGTTACACAAATGATTGTTTTGCAATGGTTGAGAAGCATATTTTGAAAATCTGAGATGACAGTGTTGTTAACAAAAGGCTAAGCTTGAGAGCTAGCATATTTATTTCATTTGATTTGCGATTTTCATGAATAGTTAACGTTGCGTTATGGTAATGAGCTTGAGTCTGTATTCACGAACCCGGATCCGGGATGGGGAGATCAGAAAGGTTAAAGCAGTTCCGAAAGACTTGGGCTCTCGAATGGCGTAGCGTTTAAAGGCACTGCATCTCAGTGCAAGAGGCATCACTGCAGTCCCTGGTTTGAATCCAGACTTCATCACATCTGGCTGGGATTGGGAGTCCCATAGGGCAGTGCACAATTGGCCGGGGTAGGCTGTCATTGTAGATACAAATTTGTTCTTAACTGACTTGCCTAGTTAAATTTAAGCAATAATGGAAAAAAAACACTGCGCCAAAATTCTTCCACAGCGATGTGAGAGACTGATCAACAACTACAGGAAGCATTTGGTTTCAGTCATTGCAGCTAAAGGTGGCTAACCAGTTATTGAGTGTAAGGAGAACGAATACTTTTACAAACAGGGGAATTGGGTGTTGCATAACTATGGATCCGCCCCTTTTTTTTCAATTTTCGTCGAAAATGACATACCCAAATCTAAATGCCTGTAGCGCAGGCCCTGAAGCAAGGATATGCATTTTATTGGTGCCATTTGAAAGGAAAAACGTTGAAGTTTGTGGAAATGTGAAAGGACTGTAGGAGAATATAACACATTAGATCTGGTAAAAGAAAATACAAAGAAAAAAACAACCGTTATTTTGTATTTTTTTGTACCATCATCTTTGAAATACAAGAGAAAGGCCATACTGTATTATTCCAGCCCAGTTGCAATTTAGATTTTGGCTGCTAGATGGCAGCAGTGTATGTGCAAAGTTTTAGACTGATCCAATGAACCATTGCATTTCTGTTTAACATTTTGTATCAAGACTGCCCAATGTGCCTAAAAGGGTGCCATTTACACGCAAGAGCATTAGTGAGGTCGGTCACTGATGTTGGGCAATTCAGCCTGGCTAGCAGTCAGCGTTCCAATTTATCCCAAAGGTATTCACTGGAGTTGAGGTGACGGCTCTGTGCAAGCCAGTCAAGTTCTTCCACACCGATCGCGAAAAAAACGTTTCTGTATGGACATCGCTTTGTACATGAGGGCATTTTATTTATTTATTTTATTTCACCTTTATTTAACCAGGTAGGCTAGTTGAGAACAAGTTCTCATTTGCAACTGCGACCTGGCCAAGATAAAGCGTAGCAATTCAACACATACAACAACACAGAGTTACACATGGAATAAACAAAACATACAGTCAATAATACAGTAGAACAAAAGAAAACAAAAAGTCTACATACAGTGAGTGCAAATGAGGTAAGTTAAGGAAATAAATAGGCCATGGTGGCGAAATAATTACAATATAGCAATTAAACACTGGAATGGTAGATCGGCAGAAGATGAATGTGCAGGTAGAGATACTGGGGTGCAAAGGAGCAAAATAAATAAATAAATACCAGTATGGGGATGAGGTAGGTAGATAGATGGGCTGTTTAACAGATAGGCTATGTACAGGTGCAGTGATCTGTAAACTGCTCTGACAGCTGGTCTCCAGCTTCAGATATTTTTGCAATTCGTTCCAGTCATGGGCAGCAGAGAACTGGAAGGAAAGACGAGCAAAGGAGGAATTGGCTTTGGGGGTGACCAGTGAGATATACCTGCTGGAGGGCGTGCAACGAGTGGGTGCTGCTATGGTGACCAGTGAGCTGAGATAAGGCAGGGCTTTACCTAGCAGAGACTTGTAGATAACCTGTAGCCAGTGGGTTTGGGGACGAGTTTGAAGCGAGGGCCAACCAATGAGAGCGTACAGGTTGCAATGGTGGGTAGTGTATAGGGCTTTGGTGACAAAAAAGATGGCATTGTGATAGACTGCATCCAGTTTGTTGAGTAGAGTGTTGGAGGCTATTTTATAGATGACATCACCGAAGTCGAGGATCGGTAGGATGGTCAGTTTTACGAGGGTATGTTTGGCAGCATGAGTGAAGGATGCTTTTTTGCGATATAGGAAGCCGATTCTAGATTTAATTTTGGATTGGAGATGCTTAATGTGAGTCTGGAAGGAGAGTTTACAGTCTAACCAGACACCCAGGTATTTGTAGTTGTCCACGTATTCTAAGTCAGAGCCGTCCAGAGTAGTGCTGCTGGACGCGCGAGCAGGTGCGGGCAGTGATCGATTGAAAGCATGCGCTTAGTTTTACTATAGTTTAAGAGCAGTTGGAAGCCATGGAAGGAGAGTTGTATGGCATTTAAGCTCGTCTGGAGGTTAGTTAACACAGTGTCCAAAGAAGGGCCAGAGGTATACAGAATGGTGTCGTCTGCGTAGAGGTGGATCAGAGAATCACCAGCAGCAAGAGCAACATCATTGATGTATACAGAAAAGAGAGTCGGTCCGAGAATTGAACCCTGTGGCACACCCATAGAGACTGTCAGAGGTCCGGACAACAGGCCCTCCGATTTGACACACTAAACTCTATCAGAGAAGTAGTTGGTAAACCAGGCAAGGCAATCATTTGAGAAACCAAGGCTGTCGAGTCTGCCAATAAGAATGTTGTGATTGACAGAGTCTAAAGCCGTGGCCAGGTTGATGAATACAGCTGCACAGTAATGTCTCTTATCGATGACGGTTATGATGTCGTTTAGAACCTTGAGTGTGGCTGAGGTGCACCCATGACCAGCTCTGAAACCAGAGTGCATAGCGGAGAAGGTATGGTGGGATTCGAAAGCAGGTCAGTAATCTGTTTGTTAACTTGGCTTTCGAAGACCTTAGAAAGACAGGGTAGGACAAATATAGGTCTGTAGCAGTTTGGGTCTAGAGTGTCACCCCCTTTGAAGAGGGGGATGACCGCGGCAGCTTTCCAATCTTTGGGAATCTCAGACGCTACGAAAGAGAGTTTGAACAGGCTAGTAATAGGGGTTGCAACAATTTCGGCAGATCATTTTAGAAAGAGAGGGTCCAGATTGTCTAGCCCGGCTGATTTGTAGGGCTCCAGATTTTGCAGCTCTTTCAGAACATCAGCTATCTGGATTTGGGTAAAGGAGAAATGGTGGGGGCTTTGGCAAGTTGCTTTGGGGGGTGCCGGGCAGTTGACCGGGGTAGGGGTAGCCATGTGGAAAGCATGGCCAGCCGTAGAGAAATGCTTATTGAAATTCTCAATTATAGTGGATTTATCGTGGTGACAGTGTTCCCTAGCCTCAGAGCAGTGGGCAGCTGGGAGGAGGTGCTCTTATTCTCCATGGACTTTACAGTTTCCCATAACTTTTTTGAGTTAGTACTACAGGATGCAAATTTCTGTTTGAAAAACCTTGCCTTAGCTTTTCTAACTGCCTGTGTATATTTGTTCCTAACTTCCCTGAAAAGTTGCATATCACGGGGGCTATTCGATGATGCTAATTCAGATCGCCACAGGATGTTTTTGTGCTGGTCAAGGCTGCCCAGGTCTGGCGTGAACCAAGGACTTATCTATTCCTAGTTCTACATTTTTTGAGAGGGGCATGCTTATTTAAGATGGTGAGGAAGGCACTTTTAAAGAATAGCCAGGCATCATCCACTGACGGGATGAGGTCAATGTCATTCCAGGATACCAGGTCGATAAGAAAGGCCTGCTCACAGAATTGTTTCAGGGAGTGTTTGACAGTGATGAGGGGTGGTCGTTTGGTTGCAGAAGCATTACGGATGCAGGCAATGAGGCAGTGATCGCTGAGATCTTGATTGAAAACAGCAGAGGTGTATTTGTCTGAAACAGGGAAAGGGCCTTCCCCAAACTGTTGCCACAAAGTTGGAAGCATTGAATCGTCGAGAATGTCATTGTATGCTGTAGTGTTAAGATTTCCCTTCACTGGAACTAAGGGACCAATCCTGAACCACGACACTTTACAGTTGGCACTACACATTTAGGCAGGTAGCGTTCTCCTGGCATCATTTGTCCGTTGTGCTGCCAGATGGTGAAGTGTGATTCATCACTCCAGAGAAGACGTTTCCACTGCTCCAGTGTCCAATGGTGTCAAGCTTTACACCACTCAAGCCGGCACTTGGCATTGTGCATGGTGATCTTAGGCTTGTGTGAGGCTACTCGGCCATGGAAACCCATTTCATGAAACAGTTATTGTGCTGACATTGCTTCCAGTGGCAGTTTGGAAGTTGGTACTGAGTGTTGCAACCAAGGACAGATTGTTTTTACGCACTACATGCTTCAGCACTCGGCCGTTCCGTTCTGTGAGCTTGTGTAGCCTGCCAGTTCGCTGCTGAGCTATTGTTTCTTCTAGTCGTTTCCACTTCACAACAACAGCACTTACAGTTGACTATGGCAGCTCTAGCAGGGCATACATTTTACAAACTGACCTGTTGAAAAGGTGCCATGTTGAAAGTCACTGAGCTCCTCAGTAAGGCCATTCTACTGCCAATGTTTGTTCATGGGGATTGCATGGCTGTGTGCTCAATTTTACACACCTGTCAGCAATGGGGTGTGTGTGTGTGTGTGTGTGTGTGTGTGTGTGTGTGTGTGTGTGTGTGTGTGTGTGTGTGTGTGTGTGTGTGTGTGTGTGTGTGTGAGTGTGTGTGTGTGTGTGTGTTGCTGGACCAGACTGATGAGGGTGTCACTCTCCATGGCTAATGTTCACTAATGCAGTGCCTTCACTGACTGTGTCGCAAATGGCACACTTTTGTTTATTAAGACCACTTATTTTCACCATGGCTCGTAGAGTTCTGGTCAAAAGTAGTGCACTGTATAGGAAATAGGGTGCCATTTGAGAGGCAAACTCTGATAAGCATGTCGTAGTGTTTACATAATATAGGGTTTCTGGCCCTATTAGCAAACTCTCAAACGAGCATGAATAAACGACTAGCTTCACACTAATGGGCCATCTACCCTTCTGTCACATTCAATGTTGCCTGTAACCAATCAGATGGTTCGCTTTGATATCTGAGTGCGGAGCCTAACAGAAAGGGTTGGCTGTTTGGCTGTCAAGCTCAGAGGGTTTGATCTTGTTGACTGTCACGTGTTGGGGGAGACATACAGTTAATATCATTCCCTGTCATAATATCCACTATTATTACAGATGACTGGGACCGACACAATGGCAGGTGAAACAGGAAGTAGCCCCTGACTCTTAAGGATGAAGAGGTGTATCATGATGTTTCATTGTATCATGTGAAGTTGTGTATCATTTCTGCTATCTTCAATATTACTATACCAATACAATTACGAATTGGACGCTAAGTAGACTTCAATAATGGGAATTGATGGGAAATGATGTAAAATATGTCACTAGCCACTTTAAACAATGCTACCTAATATAATGTTTACATACCCTACATTATTCATCTCATCTCATATGTATACGTATATACTGTACTCTATATCATCTACTGCATCTTTATGTAATGCATGTATCACTAGCCACTTTAACTATGCCACTTTGTTTACATACTCATCTCATATGTATATACTGTACTCAATACCATCTACTGTATCTTGCCTATGCCGCTCTGTACCATCACCCCTTACACTTGTGTCTATAAGGTAGTAGTTTTGGAATTGTTAGCTAGATTACTTGTTGGTTATTACTGCATTGTCGGAACTAGAAGCACAAGCATTTCGCTACACTCGCATTAACATCTGCTAACCATGTGTATGTGAGAAATAAAATTAGATTTGATTTGATTTGAGATGCTAATACCCTCCCCCATGTTGGAACATAACAATTTGATTGAATTCATAGAGGCGATAACAATACTCACAAGTATTTCTTATTTTCGTAGACGTCGTGCAGCTTTAAAACGTGAGGGTGTTCTATGAGCTTCAGAATCGCTATTTCCCGCTCAACCTGTAAGAGAAAAACAAAACACGGACACAGAAAAACTAGTTTATCCTCCTCAAACCTATACAGGGGACTGACAACTGAGCACACAGGCTTCAGGGGTATGCTACAGTTTGTTAAGACCATCTACTCTAAAATGTACTCTCTATACATAATTCTAAACAACACTGTAGTACTGCTTCCACATACTGTAGGATTGATGGTATTTTGCCTGTAATTTTATTTTTATATGACCCCCTTACCCCCTGCTCATTTTAAGCACATGCTTGTCTGCATAAGCCTTTTCTACCTCCCTTGCACGAGTGGTAGCTTAGTAGACCTACACTGTAAGACCTTTCTGTACTTTCAACAGTAAAACACTGTAGGATGCACAGTATAATACCATAAATGTGTTTTACAGCATTCATGCTGTAGATTGCACTGCATTATGGGTAACATGCTGAAAAATATTGTGTTTAACTGTAATTTGAAAGTCGCTTGTAAAAAATACTCTAACATACTGTATTTCTTTACAGTAATAGCTTATGCTTACTGTAGATTCAAATGATCCATTCCAGGCGCCAAACTTATGCTGTCCGGTGAGACACATGAAGCTCAGACTATTTTAGTAAATGTCTTATTGAAGAGGCTGTGAGGTGGAAGAATATTTTCAGCAGCTGCTAGGTAGGTACCTTGCCTTGTCTATAAGTATATTAATTGCTAGCCAACGTTGAACTACTGCGAGTTTCCTTAGCTAACCTAGCTCAACAGCTAGCTAGCTCAAGTTAACAAAAGCCATTTTTGGTCTGCTCTAAATTGATCCTAAATATCTAGCTGTGCAACCTAGAAAAACATCACCCAGAGAATATTGTGAATGTAGGCTTTTCCATCACTCTACGGTCCAACT
Source organism: Oncorhynchus mykiss (assembly GCF_057628025.1). Taxonomy (NCBI): domain Eukaryota; kingdom Metazoa; phylum Chordata; class Actinopteri; order Salmoniformes; family Salmonidae; genus Oncorhynchus; species Oncorhynchus mykiss. The sequence goes on along the minus strand of NC_143023.1, from coordinate 46,020,650 downwards.
CATCACAAACGTCTCAATTGGGTTTGAGGTCAGGTGATTGTGGAGGCCGGGTCATCTGATGCAGCACTCCATCACTCTCCTTCTTGATCAAATAGCCCTTATACAGCCTGGAGGTCTAGTTGAAAAACAAATTAAATTCCCACTAAATGCAAACCAGATGGGTTGGCGTATCGCTGCAGAATGCTGTGGTAGCCATGCTGGTTAAGTGTGCCTTGCATAATACATAAATCACTGACAGTGTCACCAGCAAAGCATCGCAAACCATCACACCTCCTCCTCCGTGCTTCAGGGTGGGAACCACACATGCGGAGATGATCCGTTCACCTACTCCGCGTCTCACAAAGACACGGCAGTTGGAAGCATAAATCTAAAATTTGGACTCATCAGACCAAAGGACAGATTTCCACCAGTATAATATCCATTGCTCGTGTTTCTTGGCCCAAGCAAGTCTCTTCTTATTATTGGTGTCCTTTAGAGCTCAGTGAGGTTGGATGGAGAGCATTTGTGAACAGCAGTTTTCAGTTCTTTCCACAGATTCTCGATTGGATTCAGGTCTGGACTTTGACTTGGCCATTCTAACACCTGGATATGTTTATTTTTGAACCATTCCATTGTAGATTTTGCTTTATGTTTTGGATCATTGTCTTGTTGGAAGACAAATCTCCGTCCCAGTCTCAGGTCTTTTGCAGACTCCATCAGGTTTTCTTCCAGAATGGTCCTGTATTTGGCTCCATCAATCTTCCCATCAATTTTAACCATCTTCCCTGTCCCTGCTGAAGAAAAGCAGGCCCAAACCATGATGCACCACCATGTTTGACAGTGGGGATGGTGTGTGATGGCTTTCTTCTTGCCACTCTTCCATAAAGGCCGGATTTGTGCAATATACGACTGATTGTTGTCCTATGGACAGAGTCTCCCACCTCAGCTGTAGATCTCTGCAGTTCATCCAGAGTGATCATGGGCCTCTTGGCTTCATCTCTGATCAGTCTTCTCCTTGTATGAGCTGAAAGTTTAGAGGGACGGCCAGGTCTTGGTAGATTTGCAGTGGTCTGATACTCCTTCCATTTCAATATTATCGCTTGCACAGTGCTCCTTGGGATGTTTAAAGCTTGGGAAATCTTTTTGTATCCAAATCCGGCTTTAAACTTCTTCACAACAGTATCTCGGACCTGCCTGGTGTGTTCCTTGTTCTTCATGATGCTCTCTGCGCTTTTAATGGACCTCTGAGACTATCACAGTGCAGGTGCATTTATACGGAGACTTGATTACACACAGGTGGATTGCATTTATCATCATTAGTCATTTAGGTCAACATTGGATCATTCAGATATCCTCACTGAACTTCTGGAGAGAGTTTGCTGCACTGAAAGTAAAGGGGCTGAATAATTTTGCACGCCCAATTTTTCAGTTTTTGATTGTTAAAAAAGTTTGAAATATCCAATAAATGTCATTCCACTTCATAATTGTGTCCCACTTGTTGTTGATTCTTCACAAAAAAATACAGTTTTATATCTTTATGTTTGAAGCCTGAAATGTGGCAAAAGGTCGCAAAGTTCAAGGGGGCCGAATACTTTCGCCATGCACTGTACTTGTGTCAGGTAGTTAATTTAGCAGACAAGATTTGTTTAGGATTCCGTGGCATTATTTTAAAGCATGAAGAATACAATTGAAAAAAGCAGAATAAAATAGAAAGGATATTTTTCCAAACAATTTCAGGGAGTGCCACATGCCACTATTTTGTGTTGAGTGGTTAACAAATAAATAGGCATTCCTTTATGCTTAACTTAGAGTTGTTAATGTAACTTTAGTTGTTCTGCAAACGTTGGGCTATATGTTTAGATTTTTTAAATACATTCTAAGGCTAAATGATGCGACTCTAATGATGATTTGCTTGAACAGCATGAGCTCTGATTTCTTTTTACATCAGTCACTCATTGGGAGACAGGTAGTGTAGTGGTTAGAATGTTGGACTTGTGACTGCAATGATACAAGATCGAATCCCTGAGCTGACAAGGTACAAATCTGTTGTTCTGCCCCTGAACAATGCAATTAACCCAACTGTTCCTAGGCTGCCATTGAAAATAAGAATCGACTTGCCTAGTTAAATAAAAATATATTCACAATTTGATAAAGCCTAGAATTTCACAGTGCAACCCCTTTGTGTGGCTGTAATGCACCCCCAAAAAATCCATTCTGTTTGAGGCCATTGGCCATTGTGCCCTTCTCCCTGCTCAGTCAATCAAATGTATTTAGAAAGCCCTTTTTACATCATCCGATGTCACAAAGTGTCAGCCTTAAACCCCAAACAGCAAGCAATGCAGATGTAGAAGCCCTGTGGCAAGGAACATCTCCCTAAAAAGGCTGCAACCTAGGAAGAAACCTAGAGATGAACCAGTCCTCTTCTGGCTGTGCCGGGTTGAGATTATAACAGTACATGGCCAAGATGTTCAAACGATGTTCAAACGTTCATTGATAATCACAGTGGTTGTAGAGGGTTCCTCAGGAGTAAATGTCAGTTGGCTTTTCATAGCCTAGCATTCATATCTAGAGACAGCTGGCGCAATAGAGAGAGAGAGTCGAAAACCATCACGTAATCAAGTCTATCTCACAGGCTACAAGTGAAGACATACACATTGGAACGCAACTGCGCACGTCCTTATCCAATTCCGAGGTGCATATTGAAGATATTGGAAGAACTGTCCACATTAACTTTTCGTCAGTTAACAAGATGAGTAGGCCTAACGAACAACAAAAGCACTAGCCTATGTCAATCTACTATCCCCCATTGTAAATAGGTTGACCTATTCTTCTATTCTGTGCGAGAAATAAATATTCCAAACATAGTCTGGGACAGTTGTGGGATGTGATAGATGCCAAATTAATACAACCACTAACATCCCAAAAACTATTTTACAAAATGTGGCTGACGCAACAGATCAGAACATTTAGCTTAAAATGTTGATAATTTCTTCACATTATATGTGCAGCAATGGGCACATGGTAGTAGGCTATAAGAATGTTCCATTAGCAGAAAACACCCTCATCAAAAGTGGCCGCAAATGCAATTATGCATGTAATGCTTTTATTATAAAGGTGCATTTTTATGGTGAAAATATTATTCCCCAAACTTGAAACTCACATACTGCTTATGTATGCCAGTTAAGCTTTACAAGGGGTGTAGAGCCTATTAAGTTTGATTACATTTTTGAATACATTTGCATTGATGTCAGAGTGATTAGAGGGACAATAGAGTACTGAGTACAAGGCAGTTTGCAAGTTTGGTAGGCAACTAAGGACCATCAGCAGCATCAGAACTTGGAGAAGCCTAATTACCATGACTAAACGGTCAAATGGAATTTGACTGCCTTCATGACTTGTGACTGATGTCAGCAGCCCTAGGCAGAACTTTACCAAAATTCTTATTAGCTCGTTTGACGATACCGGCAATAACTGTCAGATATAAAGAAAAGGCGTGAAAAAGTATGAGAATGGAAAAGTTGTCGGGAAACATCTTAGTGTGAAAGGGATAAAAGCTACTTTGAAACAACACTGTATAACTCAAGAAGGTTTAAATGCATATCCCCATGAAACTGATTGAGATAAAATGGTTGTCGTAAAGACACTGTATGAACGTTTCACCAAACAATCTTGACTAAGTATCATTTACGATTGACAGTGAGACATTTCTCACTGTCAGGGTGACCACAAAAATGTGTGTATAAAAGGGAGGTCACAAGGTCTCCTAAACGAAGCGACAATACAGGGGTTACTAAAATAACCCGTCGAAACAAATCTTGGGAATTAGCTCATGTTATGTGACAACGCTGTAGACTTCGAACCGACAACTCAGGAGTTCCTGAAATATCCCTGTCCAAACAAATCTTCTGAAACGTAGCTGAACGGAAATGGTGCAAATGTGGAGGAGTCCAGCGTAGTGGTTAGCCCCTTGACTCCAGAACACATTATTTACCTGTGGTGACGTGGGTACAGATCCTGTCTCAGCCCTTTTCTTCTGTCTATCCCTCCACACTCTCACATTTCTGACTGTGCTGTCTAATACATTTGCAAATGCAGGTCAAACAAACCAAAACACAAAGCACCCAGTAGATTCTTAACGCAATGCGCCACCATAATCAAACTGTCTATGTAAAGTACAGCCTTATGGCTGAGGAGAGGTTCAGATGTCCACCTAGGTCTATTCAATTTCTTCAAACCTCTAAGCAGGCTATTCCTTGTACACTACAGGAGAAAAACACTATACAAACAACAGAGAAAGACTTCTTGGAACATGAGGAGAAAGTTGACAGCAGTGTAGAAGCAGAAACGCTTGTGTTTGGTTATTTGGACATTTTTGTTTACAAAGCAAAGTCTTGGAGACATGGGCTGGATTTGGAGGCGGCTGAGTGGGCAACGGCAGTGCGTGAACCTGCCATGAGGGATCAGCACGGAAGCACAGAGCCAAACGGATTTGGAACGCTCCCCTCGCATCTCTGTCCTTTCGCCTACTCATCCCTCATCCCTCGTGTCTATGACCCTATGACCCTGCTTTCATGCTCCCTCGACTACCCTCCTTTCATCTCTCCATTGCTACCCTCTAGTTGTCTCCCCGCTGCCCTATGTTACCCTCCCTTCTCTCCTTTGTGTCACACAGCTGACTTAATGGACATTTCTATTAGTATAACTATTGTTTGGAGGGTAGCTTACACATCGTCTGCTATTCACTCATGCAACAAGGCATCGTTTCACATACGAGACAGATGGTTGGGTTCAGAACCTTGGCTGAGAACAGAACATTGATTTTATTGGACAATACACCTACAGTGGAAATGTGGAAATTACTTATTTTATTTCACCTTTATTTAACTAGGCAAGTCCTATTTTACTATAGTTATTAGTGCTGGTGAGGGAAAAACAACACCCAGTACAAAGATAGGGATCTCCACACAGGAGAATAGGAACCCAGCTTTTGCGAACATCTTGCGAAAGTCGTGTCACTTATCAGCATTAGTGGACTCATGCTGTATCACTGGGAATTTGGGCTAGGCTAATCAGGGCTAATTCCTCTGCTAACAGGCGCTATCAGCAGCGCTACACCTTGCCCTTCACCACCTGAGGCAGGGGTATAGTGTGAGTATTAGTTCCCTGTAACACTTAGTTCCCCACTCTTGTATGACTGTGAAAGATGAGCTGTCTGAGAAATAGACTGCTTAGCTTAAACCGAACAGCTTCGCTGTTTCAGTTAATTGAAATGAGAGAAGTAAGCAAGGACTTAAAGTAACATATCTGTGTCCTGAATGGCCCCCTGTTCCCTATGGCTGCTAGTCAAATATAGTGCAATATAATGCTCACATGTACTTCAAGGCTTCATTAGTACTCTTAGATCCCTTAGGAGCATAGGGAGTCCACAATCTCACTCTTTTCTGCGTAAGGGCTTTTGTCTCTTACCAGGAGACCAGTAACTCAATGGATGGTGTTCAAAATGGCTTCTATTGGAAAAACAACATCATTGGCCATTAACTCTGAGCTCTTCTTCAATCCCTCATCTTCCCACAACCCCTCTCCTCTACCATCGGTCCATCCAGTACTATAGTGGAGACCCACTTTCTAAAATGCAGCGAACTCTCTCCCTCTGTCTGTCCCATCCTCCTGCCCTCCCTCTGTCTCTCTCTCTCCCTCTCTCTCCCTCCCTCTCTTCCTCCTTCTTGTCCATGCTTCATCCCTCCTTACCCCCCTCCGTCCGTCCATCCCGTCCATCCCGCCCACCCACCTAATCGCCCTCCCTCCTGTTCACAGCCCACCACCACTCTCTTTACATTGCCCCGATTTGACCCTTTATCTTCTTCTTTGGGTCGTTCAGACGGGACCGCTAGGCTGAAGGTGAGGCTGGCCCGTTTAGAAATGCAGCAAAAAGATAAGGAGAGACAGATGAATTTTGATCTTGAAATTAGGAACATAGAAGCCGACAAGGAGGTGAGGATCCGACAACTGGAGCTAGACGCTGGCTTCAGTGCAACTCCACAAACTGCTCATCATCAAGCCCACTTCGATGTGAGTAAAAATATAGCTTTAGTCCCTCCATTCCGAGAGTCAGAAATTGATTCCTTTTTCTCTGCATTGGCCCCTCGAGGTTTGGCCTCTCCTGTTGCAATGTAAATTGTCTGGAAAAGCCCAGGAAGTAGTAGCTGCTCTCTCCCTGGAAGACAGTTTACACTATGATACAGTTAAACTACCGTGTTGCGGGCTTATGAGTTGGTGCATGAAGCTTATCGACAGTGCTTCAGGAACCACAAGAAACCCTCTCACCCTACGTTTGTTGAGTTTGCGAGGGACAAAGAGTCTCTGTTTAATCGATGGTGTTCAGCCAGCAAAGCTAACACCTTTGCTGATATTCGGGAATTGATGCTGTTGGAGGATTTTAAAAGCAACCTCCCTGATAGAATTGTAGTTCATTTAAATGAACAGAAAGTGGCGACATTGGCCCAAGCAGCAGTGTTGGCAGATGAGTATGCTTTGACACACAAGACTGTCTTTGGTGTGCCTCGTTTTAAAGGCCGAACGATTACGTCATCAGTGCCTCCTTTTCATGAAATCTGTGAATGTTTTTACTCTCACCAAAAGGGTCACGTGATTGCGGACTGCCCAGTTTTGAAAAATAAACCGAAACAGTCCCAGTCACCGTCCCCAAAAATGAAAAGTTTGGGTTTAGTCAAGTCTTTGGCTCGTCCGTTGGCCCGAGTTAATGATTCAGCATTTGAAAAACCGGATCCTGTCTATGCTCCGTTTATCTCTGCCGGTTGTGTTTCCTTAACTGGAGAACATGTCACCCATGTCACATGTCTTTTGAATGTCACCCCCGAGAAGGTGATTGAATGTCAAAAAGGAGACACCAGTCTTCGCAAGTGTTTTGCTTCGGTAATTTCCATTGAGGAAGCTAAAACTAAGGAGACCGCCTACTTTATGGAAGCATGAGTTTTGATGCGTAAATGGGCAGCTCATGACACCGTTAGTGACTGGAGTGAAGTGTGTCAAGTGGTTGTTCAAACACCGTTCCGACAGCAGGTGCTGTCACTCCCCCATGACCAGGCGTGGTCCGGACATTTGGGGATCACAAAGACTTATAACCGAGTCCTTAGTCATTTTTTCTGGCCAGGTTTGAGTCCAATTTTGTAAAACATGTCATGTATGTCAACTCACTGGGGAAGCGAATCAAACAATTCCTAGAGCGCCTCTCAACCCGATTCCTGTGGTGGGAGAACCCTTTGAAAGAGTGATAATTGATTGTGTAGGTCCTTTGCCGAAAACCAGGTCAGGTAACCAGTTCCTACTAACAATAATGTGCAGTGCTACTCGATACCCAGAGGCTATTCCTCTCCGTACGATAACGGCTAAGACTGTGGTGAAGGCACTAGTGAAGTTCTTCTCTACGTTTGGACTCCCTAAAGTAATCCAAACTCATCAGGGATCCTACGTCATGCCAAAACTGTTCTCAAATGTGTTAAAGAAGCTGTGTATTTCCCATCAGGTCTCCAGTCGGTATCATCCAGAGAGTCAAGGGGCTCTCGAACGCTGGCTTCAGACGCTGAAGGCAATGCTACGCAAGTATTGCATGGATACCAGTACCGAGTGGGATGAGGGGGTGCCCTTTGTCCTATTTTCTATAAGGGAAACGATACAAGAGTCCTTAGGGTTCAGCCCTGCTGACCTTGTATTTGGACACACCCCACCGGGTCCTCTGAAGGTTTTGAAGGAGCATATCTTATCTCCTACACCCAGTAGCGGCACTAAAAATGTTTGGGATTATGTCAGTAAGATGCGGGAGAGACTGCACACCGCCTGTGCGTTAGCCCAAAAGTCTCTCTCCTCATCTCAATAAACGCATGAAGTTGCATTATGACAAAAAGGCTGTTGGCCGTTCTTTTGCACCAGGGGATCAAGTTTTAATTTTGTTGCCCATCCCTGGCTCATTTCTGTCGGCACGTTTTTCTGGACCATATCTGGTGGAAAATAAACTCGGTGACACCAAGTATGTGATAAAGACCACCAGATCGAAGGCATTCTTCCCGTTTGTGTCATGTTAACATGCTGAAAACATATTATGTGCGTGATTCTCCCAACAGTTCCTCAGGAAAGACAGTCCAGCCCGCCGTCTCCAGTGTGGCTGCGGTGGTGCTGAAGCCTGGCTGGGACCTAGAGGAGGATAAGGAGGACGGGTTGGAGTTACACCATACGTTACAGCAGTGTGAACGCTTATGTAATTCAGAGATGCTGAAGAAGTTACCCTCTCAAATGGAACATTTGGATAACAATCAAACTAAGGAGCTTATCCTTTTGATAAACAGTTTTCTCAATGTGTTTCAGGATGTTATAAGTTGCACGTCCATCTTGGAACATGACGTGGATGTGGGCAACGCTGTTCCTATACATCAGCATCCGTACCGGGTTAATCCAAAGAAAAGGGAGGTATTGAAAAGTGAGGTAGCTTATTTATTACAGAATGACATGGCAAAACCCAGTAACAGCTCCTGGAGTTCCCCATGTATTCTTGTTCCTAATCCTGACGGTACGTCCTGCTTATGTATGGACTATCGTCGCGTAAATGCAGTTACAAAGTCTGATTCTTTTCCTCTACCTCGCTTAGATGACTGCATTGATAGAATTGGCTTTGCTGCTTACGTTAGTAAGTTAGATTTGCTAAAAGAGACAGAGACAGAGACAGGTTTTGTTAAGTATTTTTGTAGCCGTTGATTTGAGTTATGTGTGTGTTAATAGAACTGTGTTTTTGATTCCTGAAATTGTTAAATTACATTTCAGTTGTTCCCAGGGGGTAAGGGGAAGGCACCTAGGGACTGCTTAGGCAAGAGGCCCGCGGGCATACAAATACCCGTAGTATATACTCTGTTTATGCACACTAGGTAAGACCTGGGTGGACCACCCCCTGTATTTTGGTTAGCGCACCAGGTGGTGCTAAGTTAGATAAGTAGTGGGTAGGCAGGTAAGATAGGAGAGGGGGCTTTGACATTTACTTTCTTTGTTTTGGTTCCGTCCAGCCCCTTTTCCCCATATTACTGTATGAAGGAATAAATTCCTAGTAAACGGTAAATTCTCTGCCTTTTGTCATCCTTACTCGCACCTACAGTCCCATACCTCTTTCACACCAAGGGGAGTTGAGTTGTAGCAGGGTGTTGCGTTCCCTCTTCCGAGAGGCGTGCGTAAAATAACTTCTACATCTTTGTGTGTTACACCCCTCCAACCTTTTCCTCTCCATAGCACATAATTAAGGATTTATTGCAGGGCCACATGGCCACGCCCAGACAACCTGCTGTGTGGAGAGGGGGAGGTGGGGGTGAGGATAAGGGGGATTTGGAGGGAAGGTGATAGAGAGGAAGGAAGGATAAACAGAGATGGGGAAAGGAAAGAGAAAAGTTGAAAGGAGGTGAAGAGGTAAGCCAAGTAGAGAGAGAGAAAGATTCTGAGAAAGTGACAAAGAAAGATTCACAGATAGAGAGAACGAGCGATAGAAAATAACAACCTAAACTCTTTCTTCCCGCCAGAAACCCCAAGGTCAGAGAGGAGTGGGGAGACTGACACTAATCTAAATTGGTTATTTGACAGGGAGATAATTTGCCTTGTTGATTAATGTGGTTATCATTATCCAATGGCCATCATTAGCCTTGTTGGTCAATAGAGGAAGTCTGGCTGTGGAATAACCGATTGGCATTGGTTGGCTAGGGGGCTCTGCTATCAGCGTCATATCCTGTCTCACTAAATGAATCAATGGGCCGGAAACTGCAATGGATCCTTGGCTCCACGCTTGGGGAAATTAAGCCAGAATGGTCGATGGCTGGACGCTTCCTACACAGTTACTGGTCAACGAATGGATGAGCTGATAACTGGAATGGAGTCTGTGTCTGTGGAAGAGGAAATGGTGGTGAAGGCTAATCGTATGTGACCCTGAAGAACTGACACTACCACTCAGGGACTTCGGGTCAGATCTTTGTGTTGTTGTGAAGTATATAATTACATATAGAACAAACAAAAACATGCATAAATTAATAAGCAAATTTGTTATTTAAAAGGATCTCTGTGTTGTGAAGTGTGTATTGAATCCCGAAGCGAGTTGGTTCATGTAACACCAGCACGCAGCTCCAACATAGTAGCTCTCTCAACCTGGCTCTTACACCATCATCCCAGAAAGGACCCTGGGACAAAAAACCTCACAACTGGATCCTGGACTTCCTGACGGGCCACCCCCAGATGGTAAGGGTAGGCAACAACACATCTGTCACGCTGATCCTCAATACAGGGGGCCCTCAGGGGATTGTGCTGGTCCCCTCCTGTACTCCCTGTTCACCCATGATGGTGTGGCCAAGCACAACTCCAACACCATTAAGTGTGCTGACGACACAACAGTGTTAGGCCTGATCACCGACAGCAATGAGACAGCCTATAGGGAGGAGGTCAGAGACCTGGAAGTGTGGTCCTAGGACAACATCATCTTCCTCAACGTGATCAAGACAAAGGAGATGATCGTGGACTACAGAAAAAGGAGGGCCGAGAATGCTCCCATTCTCATCTACGGGGCTGTAATGGATTAGATTGAGAGCTTCAAGTTCCTTGGTGTCCACATCACCAACAAACTATCATGGTCCATGCACACCAAGACATTCGTGAAGAAGGTAAAACAATGCCTATTCCCCCTCAGGAGACTGAAAAGATTTGGCATGGGTCCTCAGATCCTACAGCTGCACCATCGAGAGCATCTTGAATGGTTGCTTCACCACCTGGTATGGCAACTGCTCGGCCTCCGACTGTAAGTGCTACAGAGAGTGCTGCGTACGGCCCAGTATATCACTGGGGCCAAGCTTCCTAACATCCAGGACCTCTATACCAGGCAGCGTCAGAGGAAGGCCCTAAAAATTGCCAAAGAATCCAGTTACCCTAGTCATGGACTGTTCTCTCTGCTATCGCACGGCAAGTGGTACCTGAGCGCCAAGTTTGGGTCCAAAAGGCTTCGTAACGTAAGACTGATGAACAGCTAATCAAATGGCTACCCAAATGGCTACCCTTTTTTTACGCTGCAGCTACTCACTGTTTATGATCCATTATCTATGCATAGTAACTTTACCCCTACCTACATATACATATTACTTCAATTACCTTGACTAACCTGTACCCTTGCACATTGACTCGGTACCGGTACCCCCTATACATACAGCTTCGTTATTGGCATTTTATTGTTGCTCTTTTATTTTTTACTGTAGTTAATTTACTAACTGTTATTAACTGTTTTTTTTAAGGGCTTTTAAGTAAGCATTTCACGGTAAGGTCTACCAACACCTGTTGCATTCGGCGCATTTGACAAAAAAATTTTGATTAGATTGTTTTATTTGATATGACAAAGCAATAATCATGATAGGATAAAACAAGAGCCTGCTGAACTTGCTTTGTGGAGTGTAGTATCAAAAAAGCAAAGCATCTCTTTACCACGGACAGACCCTACCCCACGTTTTGACAATGAAAGTTTACAATCCAAGGTAACACCAAGTAATTTAGTCTCCTCAACTTGCTCAACAGCGACATTATCCATTATCAGATTCAGCTGAGGCCTAGAACTTAGGGAATGATTTGTACAAAATACAATGCTCTTAGTTGCAGAGATGTTCAGGACTAGTTTATTACTAGCAACCCATTCTAAGACTAACTGCAACTGCAGAGATTTCACTAGCTGTGGTTGCTGACGTGTAGGGTTGAATCATCAGCATACATAGACACAGATTTTGATTAATGCCAGTGGCATATATTGTTTTTTTAAGAGAAGAGGGCCGAGAGAGCTGCCCTGCATTACACCACACTTATTATGATTAACATTAGAGAAGCTTCCAATTAAGAAAACCCTCTGTGTTCTATTAGATAGATACCTCAGAATCCATGATATGGCAGAGGTTGAAAAGCCATAACACATATGTTTTTTCAACACTTTATGGTCAATAATATCAAAGGCTGCATTGAAATCTAACAGTACAGCTCCAACAATGTTGTTAAAACAAATTACAGGTTAAACAACCAAATTCTCAACCCCGGATTTTATTTTTGTTATTGTTGTTGTGTTCTATAATGGATCCATTGTGATTTAATATGCTAAATTATGGAGTAATTCATTTTCTGCTGCAGATTGCCTGGTAATATGGGGGCAGAAAAATGCCACATGTGGTGTGTGTGTGCATGCGTGTGTCTGTGGATGGTAATGGGTCTATGTGGACACATAAAGCATGGCAGTCCCATACCCACAGCTGTTCCAGGAAGCCAGGAAGCCTGCTAAAAAAAACACCTATTTCCTTTGTTTCTTCTTTCTTTCCATCTTCCTTTCCTCCCCTCCATGAGGTAATCACTTACTTGCACACACCTAGGTCATTTTCATCAAGACATGCAATGGGAAATGTTTCAAAATGTTTGGAACAGAAAATGTATGTTTCTTATTGAAGATGTCAAATTATTCTCTCCACGATTCAATATATTTTATTTTGTTTTGGTTCCTAATAAACACAACCCTTTACTATCATGTAAATGCAGTTAGGGAATTGTGGCGAGGAGAGGAAACAATTTAAGAATATCCAGATGGAACCCTTCGAGAATGCATCCTTCTTTTCACCCTTCCTCGAGGTGAACATGTACAGTATGTCATTGAATCAGTCAAAATGAGGTTTCCCTTTCACCAATCCTCACCTTATTCATTCATTCAGATGGTGTTAAGCAATACTCAAAATCGGTTTATATTCAAATGCAAGCAGTGACTTGCAGCCGTCGCCAGGTGTGCACTCTCTGGCAAGGTTGGGGCAATTACCTTACAATTCAGAAAGTAAACTAAATGTCAATGTTCCTCAATTCTTTCTTATATGAGAAAATTGTGGGATTGGAATTTCAGTTTACTTTCTGCAATTGACCCCAAATAGCCAAATAGGTCATATTGTAAATGTGTATGTTTCCAATTCATGATGCATTTCTGTTGTACATGTGTTTGCCACTAATTCCCTGTCAAGTGTGTGTACTCCTTCTAAAGGCCAATGGAGAATAAAGTTAAAAGGCATACATGCTTCAAGGTATACTTGGAGTGACTGGAATGGCAGCATACAGTCTTTTTTAGCATACCAGACCATGTTAACCATGCTGTTTGTTTCTTTAGTTTTAATGATCATAATTTGTTTTGGTAGAATTATTTTCATTTTTCTATACAGAGGAATTACAAATAAATGTATTATTTTTAAACTTGAATCAAACTCTGGAAATTGGATTTGTATGCGTCAAGACTAACATTTCAACCCTCTCCATTGTGTCTAAAGGATTAGAATGGAAATTGTATTGGGACAATTATATTGGACAAATTAGCAAATACATTTAGTCAAAGACTTTGCTGGAAAATACTTAGTTGGAATTGAAAACTGGATTGTTTGGAAAGACGCCTAACCAAGGAACTAAGGACTCACACAGCCTCAAGACTACAGTGTAGAAAAGAAGCACTCGGGTATGTAAAGTTGCCTAACAAGCGCCCAAACTTTTGGATTGATTAATGGGTAAATGTAAGTGTATGGCTACATTTATCATGCATTCAAAGTGATAGAAAGTTTGCTATTGGAGTGACTTATTTGTACAAAGAATTGTATGTACAGAACCTGATTTCCAATCTCCGCTGCCTAATTCATTGAAGTGTGAAGATTAATGACATAAGCGACACAGTTAAATGAGCGGACCGCACCGGAGTGCTTATTGATCCATGTTCATGATTGCATATTGAAATACAGAACTTATTGTATTTGTATTAATTATGGATCCCCATTGGCAGCAGCTACTTTTCCTGGGGTCCAGCAAAATTAAGGCAGTTTATACAATTTTTAAACATTACAATACATTCACAGATTTCACAACACACTGTGTGCCCTCAGGCCCATACTCCACCATTAACACATACTGTATATACAGTACAAAATCCATGTGTACATATGTGTATAGTGCATATGTATCGTGTGTGTGTGTGTGTATGAACGTGTCTGTGCCTATGTTTGTGTTGCTTCACAGTCCCCGCTGTTCCATAAGATGTATTTGTATCTGTTTTCTAAATCAAATTTTACAACTTGCATCAGTTATTTGATGTGGAATAGAGTTCCATGTAGTCATTGCTCTATGTAGTACTGTATGCCTCCCATAGTCTGTTCTGGACTTGGGAACTGTGAAGAGACCTCTTGTGGCTTTTGCATCGGTGTCAGAGTTGTCCGCCAGTAGTTCAAACAGACAGCTTGGTGCATTCAACATGTAAATACCTCTCATAAATACAAGTAGTGATAAAGTCCATCTCTCCTCCACTTTGAGCCAGGAGACATTGACATACATATTATTAATATTTGCTCTCCGTATACATCCAAGGGCCAGCCATGCTGCCCTGTTCTGAGCCAATAGCAATTTTCCTAAGTCCCTTTTTGTGGCACCTGACCACACGACTGAACATTAGTCCAGCTGCGACAAAACTAGGGCCTGTAGCACCTGCCTTGTTGGTAGTGATGGATAGGGGGCAGTATTCGGAAGTTCGGATGACTGACATTCCCAAAGTAAACTGCCTGTTACTCAGGCCAAGAAGCTAGGATATGCATATAATTGGTAGCATTGGATAGAAAAAACTACAACTTTAAAAATAATAATGTCTGTGAGTATAACAGAACTGATATGGCAGGCGAAAACCCGAGGAGAATCCATCTGAATTTTTTTTGGTTGAGGTGACCACCCATTGAAATGCTTGTCTATGGGAAAATCAAAGGAAAACTTCCCAGATTGCAGTTCCTATGGCTTCCACTAGATGTCAACAGTCTTTAGAAAGGGTTTCAGGCTTGTTTTTTGACAAATTTGCTAGAATTTGTAGTTTGTCAAGGTGGCTATCATTTTGACTGCAGTCTTGTGGATGAAGGTGCGTACTTTGTTATTTATCTCCGGTGTTGAACACACTATTCTCAGTCTTAAATTGTATTGTTTATTTACAAATTAGGGTACGTGAGGAATGATTAGAAATGTTGTTTGACTTGTTTGGACGAAGTTTATTGGTAACTTTTGGGATTCATTTGTATGCATTTTGAACAAGTGGAACAAGTGGATTACTGAATCAAGCGCGCCAACTAAACTAACTTTTTGGGGATATAAAGAAGGACTTTCTTTATTAACATAACAACCATTTGTTGTGTAGCTGGAACCCTTGGGATTGCAAACAGAGGAAGATCTTCAAAGGTAAGTGATATATTTTATCGCTATTTCTGACTTTTGTGATGCCTATGCTGGTTTGGAAAATGTTTTTAATTATTTTGTGAGCGGGGCGCTGTCCTCAGATAATCGCATGGGATGCTTTCGCCGTAAAGCCTTTTTGAAATCTGACAAAGCTGTTGGATTAACAAGAAATTACGTTTTTAAACGATGTAAGACACTTATATTTTCATGAATGTTTAATATTACGATTTTTGTATTTTAAATTTGGCGCTCTGCAATTTCAACGGATGTTGTCGAGGTGGGTCACTAGCGGCACTCCTAGCCTTTAGAAGGAAGAAAAACACTTTATTATGGACATACTTCTCCCCATCTTAATGTCTGTTGTATCAATATATTTAGTCACCTCAACCTCATTTAGTCACCTTGGTTGAGGTTTAGGGTTTAGTGAATGATTTGTCCTAAATACAATGCTTTTAGAATGATTTAGGACTAAGTTATTCCTTTGCACCCACTCTGAAACTAACTGCAGCTCTTTGTTAAGTGTTGCAGTCATTTTAGTCGCTGTAGTAGCTGACATGTATAGTGTTGAGTCATATGCATACATAGACACACTGGCTTTACTCAAAGCATGTCATTAGTAAAGATTTAAAAAAGTAAAGGGACTAGACAGCTGCCCTGGGGAATTCCGGATTCTACCTGGATAATGTTGGAGAGGATTCCATTAAAGAACACCCTCGGTGTTCTGTTAGACAGGTACCTCTTTATACACAATATAGAAGGTGGAAAGTGATAACAACAGCAGACTATGATCGATAATGTCAAAACCTGCACTGAAGTCTAACAAAACAGCCCCCACAATCTTTTTATCATCAATTTCTCTCAACCAATCATCAGTCATTTGTGTAAATGCTGTGCTTGTTGAACCTCCTTTCCCACAAGCATGCTGAAAGTCTGTTGTCAATTGGGTTACTGTAAAATAGCATTGTATCTGGTCAAACACAATATTTAGTAGGCTTAAATTGAAAGTATGGCAAATAGGAGTGGCAAATATCGTCCGCTATTATCCTCAGTAATTTTCCATCCAAGTTGTCAGACCACGGTGGCTTGTCATTTTTAAGATACAACAATAATTTGTTCACCTCTTTCACACTCACTTTACGGAACTCAAAATTACAATGTTTGTCTTTCATAATTTGGCCAGATATACTTGGATGTGTAGTGTCAGCGTTTGTTGCTGACATGTCATGTCTAAGTTTGCTGATCTTACCAATGAAAAAAAACGTTAAAGTAGTTGGCAATATCAGTTCGTTTTGTGATGAATGAGCCATTTGATTCAATGAATGATGGATCTGAGTTTGCCTTTTTTCCCAAAATGAAATTGAACCTTTTCACACGAACCAACAAACAGGTGTGATTGTTCTATAGTGATCCCTGTTGCGTATGATAAAACCGGTGAGATTAATACGCTTGATTAGAATGATTATTAACGTCCAGTTTCGATTGACGCAACAATCAGCACTTGAATTGGCACACTGTTTTTTCAGAAACATTTTGCACAAACACAGTCTCTACAAAGGTATGTCCAGAATGTGACCTGTTTATTTTTCGATGCAATGTAAAGACATTCACAGAAGTAGCTACAGCATAACACAATCATCCAAACCAGAAAATGTTTTATAAATTTTATAACCCTCGGCTGACAGAAACTATATTATGAATTAGCTAATAGCAATTGCTATTTGTAATTAATAACATCACGGGTGAGCTCACCATTGATTAAAATAATTGAGTAAAACACTTTCTAGAAATCGAAAGTAATCCGACGATGAGTAGCTTGTGCGCGACGGAATTATTATTTCTTCGCATCAACCAAAAGAGCCATAAGAGGAGACAGGATGAGTTGGGTCTGTTTATAGTTGAAGAGGGTGTGTCGTCTACGATCATCCACTTCCCTTCATTCACTTCTGGAAGTTTACCCGAAAGATGAGTGAACCATTCCTTCACCTCATTATAACATCTTTGGTCTGACAGACGTTTACCCAGAATGCAATGTATAATGTCAACAAACATGGCGCCACACATAGCTGGAAAATAGCTTTGCATTAGCTCATTATAATCAGTACAACCTTCCAAAAAGTATTTTACACACATCGTAGGTGTCGATTACAATAAATGCAATAATCGGAATGCATTATTTGAAAACTGTAAATACATTATGCTACATAGATACATAGATACATACATGCATACTATATGCTCCTACAGTAGAAACGACAACACGATATACAGAAAATAAGGAACTTACTTTGATAGGAACGCACACATATCCAAAGTGTATTATTTGTAAGGAAAACAACAAGGAAGGCAAAGCGAGCGCCAGTAAGGAAATGTTCCAATTCTTGCAAGACTGCGCAAATATATGCTTACTTGATCTGCGCAAACATGAGTGAAGTGCAGTGGGCTCTCCTAGAAGAGAGAGCTTTATCCGGCTCAGTAAAGCCTCCAATATAAATTGTCCACAGCGCTGAAATCGGCTACTTCTTTGTGAATTAATGAGAAGGCGGAACACACCTCAACTCAAACTGTTGTTATAAAATAAAAATTGTTTTAAAAAAAGCAGCACGTGTTAACTGTCCTGCGCGTAATAATCACATTTTGGAACAATGAGTGCATTCTGACATCACGTGCATAAAACAACTCACACTGGGGCAACCGTTAGAGATATTTGGAACTCACATGTGAAAAGGTTAAGGTGTTCCAAAGCTTTTTACTATTGTTCTTCATACATTTTTTTTAGCATTTTTTTAACCATTATTTAAATAGACAAGTCAGTTAAGAAAAATGTTTGACCAAAAGGCAAAAGGTCTCCTGCGGGAACCACAACACTATATAAAGAGAGACCTAAGACTACCACATAGCATGGCAGAAACACATGACAACACAACATGACATCAACATAGCAGCAACACAACATGGCAGCAGCACAAAACATGGTAAGAACTTTATTTGGCACAGACAACAGCACAAAGGGCAAGAAGGTAGAGACAACAATACATCACGCGAAGCAGCCACAACTGTCAGTAAGAATGTCTATGATTAAGACTTTGATTGAATGTCTATGATTGAGATTAAACTGTCCAGTTTGAGTGTTTGTTGCAGCTCGTTCCAGTTGCTAGCTGCAGCGAACTGAAAAGAGGAGCGCACCATGGATGTGTGCTTTGGGGACCTTTTACAGAATGCGACAGGCAGAATAGGTGTTGCAGGGTGAGGATGGGGGCTGCAGTAGATATCTCAGATAGGCCTCATGAAACCCTCTTAGGCCTCACTCCCCCTAAGAGGGTTTAATAAATAAGCATCAACGAGTGGGCCTTGCGATGAGTACAGTGCCTTGTGAAAGTATTCGGCCCCCTTGAACTTTGCGACCTTTTGCCACATTTCAGGCTTCAAACATAAAGATATAAAACTGTATTTTTTTGTGAAGAATCAACAACAAGTGGGACACAATCATGAAGTGGAACGACATTTATTGGATATTTAAAACTTTTTTAACAAATTTAAAAACTGAAAAATTGGGCGTGCAAAATTATTCAGCCCCCTTAAGTTAATACTTTGTAGCGCCACCTTTTGCTGCGATTACAGCTGTAAGTCGCTTGGGGTATGTCTCTATCAGTTTTGCACATCGAGAGACTGACATTTTTTCCTATTCCTCCTTGCAAAACAGCTCGAGCTCAGTGAGGTTGGATGGAGAGCATTTGTGAACAGCAGTTTTCAGTTCTTTCCACAGATTCTCGATTGGATTCAGGTCTGGACTTTGACTTGGCCATTCTAACACCTGGATATGTTTATTTTTGAACCATTCCATTGTAGATTTTAATTTATGTTTTGGATCATTGTCTTGTTGGAAGACAAATCTCTGTCCCAGTCTCAGGTCTTTTGCAGACTCCATCAGGTTTTCTACCAGAATGGTCCTGTATTTGGCTCCATCCATCTTCCCATCAATTTTAACCATCTTCCCTGTCCCTGCTGAAGAAAAGCAGGCCCAAA